>NC_049979.1:16791005-16792723 GCF_000003815.2 Branchiostoma floridae | reverse complement strand
TCTGAATTGTCTTCATTCATAGTTAGAGTATAAAAGAACCTGTTTCTTCCAGATCTCTTCAGTGTCACTGACGAAGGATAGTGGATTCTATCCGAAACGTCTGACCGTTTCAAAACCATATCCAGTTGCTTGAGTAACTATTTTTGGCACATGTACTCTGTATTTTGTACAATCAAAATACTAGTATGCCATCCAAATCATGGACAATATCATAGTCATTCATGTATAGAAGATGCTGTCAAGTGACTCGAGGAATATACCAACTGTCATGAGGGACTACATCTATTTTACCTGAAACCCAACACATCTTCCGTAAAAACACTCCTTATCCAACGACTCGGCTTCCTCAAACAGGAACTCAGGAAAGAGTTTCTCCTCTGGGAAGAGTTGGCCATGTTTACTTTTGGCTAACACCTTCTGTGCAACATCCATGATTGCTCTGAGCTGGCACAGCACTGAGGCATACGCCTCCAGTTCCTGGCAGTAGTGTTTGCTCTGGAACAGGAGACCATCACGATTGTTCACCACCTTCCGTTGGACGTGTATGATACGCCGTATGCAAGTCCCCACCACTTTCACCAAGCTGCGGTAGCCGTTGCTGGGCGTGCTTTCGTCCACGTCGAAGTCGGGCGCTATTCTGATGAAGCCCTCGAGGATGGGCTGGATTGCGTCTGCATGTCCCTGAAGGATGCACACTGCAGAGGAGAAGCGACTGGAGTACTGAGTCTTGTGTCGCTCAAAGTACTCACTGTTATTAGCTGTTAGGGAACGTAGAGTCTTGAACCAACAGTTGTAGGCAGAGTCTACCACATCTGAAACAAATAAAGTCAAATAATCCTTAAAATAAGGCACCAGGGATTACAATTGCTCCTCTCTAACTAATGACAGATTATTCAATTTTGGACATTGGTTTATCATCTACATAACTATAATATTAAGCTGCATCTTGAGATTTTTTACTAGATATACTATATATAGTTTTGTTTGCTAAATGGTGCATGAGGTTTAACTATCAATCAACCTCCTTAATTGTATACTTGTAGCAAGTGTTTTTTTTTAGGTTTCAGACGGGTCAGTGCCTTGGCCTATACATGTATACAGTATAATAATGTAATACTTGTAGGTTATGCTTCAATGCCTATAGTTATCTAGGTGCAGGAACCAGATGTTTTATGCATGTATCAGGACTACAGTAATCTATTCAATTCATGATACAGTCTGAGCCTGGATATTTTTGACCCAGTGTCAGTGCAGTTACACCTTTAGAATTTGTACTAAAGTAGGTCACCTTGATACACACCATCCCTACATTACTTATCAGATGTCAAGTCAACAACACTGTGCCTGTATGTCAAAAGGTCACCAGGGTGGCTGTGGGGGTAAATACCCTCCAGCTGGTGTTCAGGTCTGGAGACCTGGATTATTTATACATACAAAATGTATCTTATCATGTCTTCCTATCATTCTTGTGTAGTTGGTGTGACAAGTGATCCTATTATTGGCTCTGTATAGAAAACAATACAAAGCAAACCTGTCTATATTGCTGTAACAACATAAACAAGTTGGAAAATGAACCATCTAGGAGCCTGTGGATTTGAAGTATTCTGCCTTGCTTTGCATGTAGATAGAGGTATTAAAGAAACAGAACACAATTTGTATAGAGCACAACATATGCCCCTGAGGAGGAGGTTGGCGTACAATATAAAATAAAGGAGAAA
>NC_049979.1:16788575-16790362 GCF_000003815.2 Branchiostoma floridae | reverse complement strand
TTTATTTTTAATCAGTATACGTCAAGTACCGCTCTCAGCACTAGGACACTCCAGTGCTCGAAAGACTTCGGCACTGGTTTGAAGAACGTTCCAGTGCTGAAAAGACGTCAGCACTCGTTTTCCTGTGCTGAAGATTTCTCAGCACTGATGTTCCAGTGCTGAAGTGCCCCTGAGCACTGGAAAATCGAGTGCGGAAGGCGAAGCTTTTGTATATCAGCACTCGGTTCCAGTGCTGACGGCGGTTTCAGCACTGGGTAACCAGTGCTGAGTTGCCTTTGACCTGACCCGTCGCCGCCCGGGCCGCGAGTTCAGCACTGGAGCCGAGTGCTGACGAGCATTCAGCACTGGAAAACGTCGTTTCAGCACTGGAAAACGAGTGCTGACGTCTTTTCAGCACTGGAAAACGAGTGCTGAGGGAGCTTCAGCACTGGAGAAAGGCCGATCAGCACTGGAAAACGAGTGCTGAAGATTCTTCAGCACTGGGCGCCGAGTGCTGAGGCCGATTCGACCATTGTTTTCAGCACTCGGTTCCAGTGCGGAAGGTGAAGCTTTCGTAGACTTGCATGTATGAGTCTAACAATTGTTTGAACATGGACCAGTAGACTGCTGGAATGCAATCCATTCAAGCAAGGATGTCCTTGATTCAGGAGATAGGTAATCCCTCTGGGCCAAATGTCACCTTCATGCAGAACCATAATTGAGAAAGAAACAATATTGAGTGTTGTATTTAATGATTTTTTAAAACATATAACGCTAACGTTATATCTCCTATAAAAGAGACACTCAAACCCTATATTGTAAATGACGGTGGTGAAAAACACAGGAAGAATCAAACTATGACTCATAGAAATGGTGTTGCTTAATCTCAAGACGTTTCTATGCTATGCATGGAATTTGTTGAAAAGACAAACATCTACATTAACTATGTAAGCCCTTTTACCACGTCTAAATTCTGACTATGGTGATGTACTTGTTATTCCGACGATGTTGAGTAGTAAGTTACACCTTAAAATTCTGACTCACGGTCGACGTCCCACACAAAAATCGAGGAACTTGGGATAGGGACATTATGTTTTGGTATCAGTCGTGGATTTCTGATCAACGGGTACGATTTTGGAATTCCAAAGTGATAATGCCGCTTTTAAACGAGGTATTACAATTCTCGATGTGTAACGTTACTGTGTTTTAAACAAAAATCGATTTGATGTGAATTCAGGAATTCCAGTCCGAGTTATCGGTAATCAGTCACAAACGCAAACGCCCACCATCACAGTCATAGTCACACTAACGCATCAACAAGAGTAGCCAATAGCTCGGTGCTAGAGGGGTCTTTTCACCCGCGAAACGACTGAAAACCGCTTACCTGCTTTCTTTCTTTTGTCTCTGTGCCCATGTTCCTTCGGTCTGACAGATTCGGCCGCGGGTTTACTTTCAGGAGCAGCTGCTTTCTCTTCGGTTGTTGAATCCGCCTTTACAGCCGCCATCTTACCGGCGGGTGGATCTATTGTGACCTGGGGGTGCTATGATTTACTGACATAAACTGGAATATCACGCTTTAAATAAATCCCTTTATAATACCTCAAGTAATTTCGTATCAAAAGAGTGTCTTTCACGAATATCAAACAGTAGCTATTTCGTGTTGGCTCCATTAAATGTTTTGCATCAGAACCATTGCCGTAACCTTAATGGTATAGTCCAAGGCTTTGAGCCCACAGAAGATTTGAATCGTCTGTTGTCGAATAGCGTTGTACTTCTATTTGGGGAACTTACAGTGCATGGTTATTAGA
>NC_049979.1:16698291-16788475 GCF_000003815.2 Branchiostoma floridae | reverse complement strand
AGATTATTCCCTGAACCGGGCGACAAATTCGTCACTGAGCGATTCGAATGGATTTGCTCAGTGAACGTAACCTCGAAGTCTCTGGATAGTTTGGTCGAAGAGTTTAGACTTTCTAGTAACGTTGGCGTTACTACTTGAAGTAAAACATGAATATCTTCATTTTAATTGCTAAGATTTTCTGGACTATCCTAGAGGCCTTCGTGTTGAACTTTGTCCCGGTGAAGAGGAAGAGTGTGCGGGGAGAGGTGGTGTTGGTGACCGGGGCGGCTCACGGGGTCGGGCGGTGCCTGGCTCTGGAGTTCGGCCGGCTGGGCGCCACCGTGGTGCTGTGGGACATCAATCGGGACGGGAATGAAACTACTGCCGAACAGATCCGCGAGGAAGGCGGCACGGCACGAGCCTACCAGTGCGACTGTAGCAAAAGGGAGGAGATACAGCGGGTGGCCCAACAGGTGGGCGGGGCTACTTATTTCATAAAATGCAGTCCAATCTTATAACAAATTTGCCGGTAGAAGAAGAATGTCAACAGTTGGAAGTGTCGTGTATTTTGTAGCCTGGTTACCAAACCCCTGAGCCCGATCTCAAGTATCTATCGTGCCCAACACGAAAGATATTTTGGGGGTTGGGGTATGGTATCCAGGCTATGTATTTCGTGTCTCCACTGCCAGTGGTACCCAAGTGACACATATCGTTACTTTAATACACATAACTTACATTGCAATTTCATCAATTTTGTAGCAATTTTTGTGCACCTACACGTAGGCACTATTTTTTGTGGGTTGACAAGATCTTATAAGTCTTAAATTTAACGTTTTAAACTTGTAGATTGATTCACTCCACATTGATTGTGCAGTACAACCGGTGTCAATATCTGAGTCCCCATTACTAAGTAATACTATGCTACTGCTACACAGATTACAATTAACATTACCACTTTAGCTGAGTGATAATCCCAGATCTAAAGAGGATTAAGACGTGCAGATTGCAGCATTTACAGTATCACTTGATCCTCTTTATCACCTGCCCCAGGTGAAAGAAGAGGTAGGTGATGTGACCATTCTATTCAACAATGCTGGTGTGATGACTACAGGCTCTGTACTGGACCTAACAGATGACCAGATTGAGAGGACCTTCCAAGTCAATGTCCTTGCACATTTTTGGGTGAGAGTAAACATTGAATGATGGAGTTCTTTTTCTTTTAATAAATAACAATATACATATCCTAATTGAGGATGCCTTTTTTTAAATTCAGAATATTGCTTCAAAAATCATTATCGATGTATCTTATGCAATATTTTTGATGTTTTTATAAAAACTATCAACATTTGTTGAACAGATGTATTGTCATTCATGCCACCTTTTTGTTTGCCCCCATTGCAGACCATACGTGCCTTCCTGCCAGGTATGATGACCAGGAACCAGGGGCACATTGCTGCATTGGCCTCTATAGCAGGCTACAATGGAAGTCCATATATGGTTGACTACAGGTGATATTGACTACTAATACTATTACTTACTGTGTTTGAAAATCTGCTAATTGACAATTAGAATGACAGATGTGGAGGACGGTAAATTATGAATTTGGATGCCTTGATAATGCTAGATCACCTTTATCTGCGAGGTAACCTTTGTCCGTTGTATATAAAATCGGAGTATTAAGGGATATCAAGTCTACAGACGGCTGTTTCAGACTGGAATGCTGTGAACATATTGCAATTTGAAACCAACATCCGTCGACTAGATATCCCGAAATATGTCGTTTTTAATAACAACGGATATAGGCTACCATGTGGATAAAGGTGAACTACCGTTATACTACAATGTACTATTTCTAACGTTTTAATGGACAGTTCGAACCAACAGGATGACTTGGTCTTTCTTGTAATTTTGATAGCTCATCAAAGCATGCTGTGGTGGGACTGATGGACACCTTGCTGAAAGAGCTGGAACTGCAGGGGAAGGATGGAATTAAAACAACCACCGTCTGTCCCTTCTTCATTGACACAGGATTTTGTCCCAACCCAAAACTTGGAAGGTACAAGATTACATACTTGTGTGAGGGTCATGAAAGAGCCATCAGTCTGACAACAGGATGGCAGCATGGATCAGAAAATCTGAGGCACTGGGTACCTTATTGTTATTCTTGCTAAAATCACATTGTTTGAGAAAGGTTATCACCAATTATTGTCATTTCTCATCTCAGTATCATTTAGTATGACCTTGTCTTTGACCAAGTCAATAATCATCCTTTAGTGAGAACCACAGAATGATGTGCAAAGCAAAGTTTACCTGTGTTGTCACCTTCCAGTACTACAGGTGGGTTGCGTATTCTTTCACCTGAAGAAGTTGCCTTGGAAGCAGTTGATGCCGTTCTCAAGAACAAAAGACGTATCATTTTGCCACCAGAGTTGCGATCTGTTCCTCTCAATATCCAGTAAGTTTGACCACATTTAGCTAGAATTCTTCAAGACGGGAGAGCCTGCCCCTTCCCCCAATCCCAGGGGGGGGGGGGGCGTGTGTGTGTTTAACTTCAACAGTGCAGTATAACCCTGTATGTCAGCTACCTTAACTTACCTTAGCTAGAATAATAATGGGTATGTGTATAAAACAAAGGAGAAATGGTCTTGATTATCAGGATATGTTTTACAAAAACTAGAATCAACCTATTGTGCTTAAGTCTTGTAACATTTAATGACATGTTACATTAGACTTTTGGTACCCATGGTATTATTTAGTGTTGTTTTCCTTTTGGACAAGACTGAAATATTATAATGCTCATACTGGCTAGCAATATACATCATTAAAAGACAATATCTGTGCCTCAATGTCTGTGCCCTTAACTATGATAATCTATGACTAGCCCACAATGGGCAGTGTGTTGAGCTTTCTCTTCAAAGAGAGGTCACTCTACATTCATACAACTATTTACAACATACCTTATACATAACATATCAGTACGGTGTGTGATACATTCCAATATGATAATAATTGTGAACTGCACAATCATATTTTTTCCATCGATTTATTTTGTTACAGACTGCTGCCTTACAAGACACAGACATTGATGCAGAACTCAGTCAACATTAGCTTTGACTTGATGCAGTCAGGAGCACACAACAAGACTGACTAACATCATTGCCCCAGTCCAGAACTGCCACATCTTTGTTAAAATAATTGTATTCTAAACAAGTTTATAATGATTCATGAGAAAGAGGTTGGTATGAATGGAATGCTAACTTTCTCTCCATTGCCTTAGCCTGATCATAATCAGTAACATGTACAGTTGAGTATATATTTTGTACCAAAAGCCAACCATAGCATGTAGAAGGCTATAACTGAGGCAAACATGTAATTTACTTTTACATACTGATTATCCCATATTTAAGGATTTTCATGTAATTTTCAATGCTGTGTATAGGATAACTTCTAACATTCGTGTAATACAAAAATGTACTGAAATCATAAGGACTTTCTTTCAATATAGAGGACAAGGTCAATGTAGTGTACATATCAATTATACAGTCAGACTGTAAGTTGAGTGGTAGAAACAAAAGGCATATTGCAATGTAAAGCTTGAAATTCACTACTGGCAGTCTTTGAATGTTGTCAATACTACGTCAATTTAAAGAAATCAGGTGTGGGAAGGTAGACAATGCTGCCTAAGATTTGATAATTATGCATGTACTTAAAAATCTTTTTCAGGCTATACTGACATGATTATTATGGACACACACGGAACAATTTTGTTGTATAGAAATAAGTTTGCGCAGATGCAGTAAAATGTACAAAGAAGCTCCTAAATGAGCAAATAGATACTGTAATTGCAAAAATATATAGGAAAACAGATACTGATGTCACAATGCCTCTTTTCCAGTGTAAATTGTATTGACTCCGTCATAATCATGCTCCCTGCAATGTAATTTGAGCCCTTGAAGTGAAGCATCTTCCAAGAAAATGTGATGGAAATTCAAAGGACAAAAATAAAGAATCTATTGTAAGGTATACCATGTTTTTCCTGACCAGATGTCATATATAAAGGCAACTTTTTTTTTTGCACGCTCACACAATTTTTGTCAGTATCCAGAGGCTGTCATCAGTATGGCTTATGGGTGTTTTCTCCGTGTTTTTAAAGCAGCTATACTCCTAATTGACGCACCTAACGGAAGAATGGTTAGTTAAAGAAGGATAGATTGCCAACAAGGCATAAAACAGTGTTTACATATATGGCAAAGCCTGTACACTAGGGCTGGGTACCGGTACAGAACATTCAGGTCCAGGTCCGGTTCAGGTCCAAAGGATCAGGTCCAGGTCCGGACCTGAACCTGGACCTGATTCAGAATGACTCATACCAATGGTCCATTAAACTACAAAGAAATCTGTTTGGTGGGGTATTAGACTTACACTGGCGTTTTAAAATCCTACAACGCTAACTGCACCTGTACGATTGACTGTAAACCTTGGTAGAAACTACTATAAACTCTACTCTACTTCACTCTTGTCATTTTCTTCCAACTGCAAGCGCCAAAACGTGTGAATGCCTGATAAAATAATATGTTAACTATATAATAGGTACAACATCCGGTCCACCTAATTTTTTCAGGTCCGGTTTTTCTGGACCGGTCCAATAAGAAAAACCGGTTTTGTACCGGTACGCGGTACCGATACCCAGCCCTACTGTACACACATTTGACGAAATTTCATTTCCTCTTTTGGTTCTTTTTAAAGTTCGCCTGGAAACTCCCTGTATATAAATAGACATGTAGAATTGGGTACTAGTATGCAGAGCACAATCAAAGGTCATTTGAGCCATTCTACGCATGCGTTCATGGGATAACGTGGGGGAAGTCCCTTCCGGGTTTTCCCTGCCAACTGATAGAGTCGCTGTATTATATACATCTGTGTGCAACTCATTCTTCAAATCTGCCCCTCGTTTCTTACGCCAAACTTTAGTTTCTTCATCCTACTACTGAATCTGCGTTGTCCCGGTAACTGGTACAGTAATACAGGGTTGCAGCGGTTTGATTACACAGTGTTGACAGCCATTGGCACAGAGCCAACACTGGAGAAGGATCGCAGAATGAAAGTCGTGTTGTGACTCATACGTGGGAATAACGTTATATCATCATCACCGAAACTTTGCTCAATAACGGCAGTCTCCGGCACTCTTTTCCGTACCGACCTTCAAGCGTCTGAATACGTTGGAAAAGGTGGGAGCGTCATTGTCGTTTTTTCTGTACAGCCATATACTGCTATTGTGTTTTGTGATGGTCAATATATTCAAGGTACAAAGGTGAAACTAGCTTGGGATAACATACTTCCTGTATACATTGTAATTAAAAAGTGGTCAGGTCGTTTTGCAGGGGTGAATTTGAAAAGGAATACTACCTATTGACCCTGAGTTTTTTATGTGGCGTAACAAGATGATGTGATGCAACATACGGATTCGCACTTTATTTTTTCCACCTGCACTATCCGATGACATTTGAGTTCCCTCCCCAGATGCAGTCTAAACGGTGTACTGACATGTATAACGACATAGTGAGGGAGATGGACCGTATTGTGGAAGCCCTACCGGAGACAAGTAAGTCGCCATTTTAGTATGTCGTCTGTGCAGTCAGCAACACGGTGCTTTCACTTTCGTTTTCAACGTCTTTCATCTGCCATGCGCGTTGGCGACCCTTTGTGTTCCTCATGCCAGCTTTTACACACGAGGTGTGAAATTAAAAACGAACGCACAGTATTAGTTAACAGTCATGTTTTAATTGCGAGCGCTTATATTGAATCATGTAGTTTGTCATACGGCTTTGCGTTGCTCTGCTGATCATGACATGTATCAGGTACTTTGAATTACTATATAATGATCATATCAGAGCAGAGAAAGCTGCCAATAAGAAATTCGACATGAAAAGTTTTGTTAACATTCGATGCGAGAGACAACAGCAGTTGGGTGTCACATTAAAGAGATTTTGACTATTGTACATGCATGCATTAGCCCACTTCCAGGGAGACGGTTGCCATATCCTTGCCGAGATAGTTCACTGCCATGCAGTGGTACTCCCCCGCATCAGATTCTGTAATGTTCTTTATCATAAGTGTCCCGTTTCCCTTGACCGTGAACCGAGGCATTTCCGAATCTACAGACAGAATGACTCCCTGCGGAGTAGACCAGATGACGGCGGGGTCGGGACAACTCGTGACGTTGCACGTCAGACTTGCAGTGCTCCCAACTTCCGTGTGATTGTCGCTCCCAGTAGTATCGATAGAGGGCGCTTGGTAGTGGATACAATCGCACTGGAGCTCTTCTAATGGGATGTCCTTCAAGTGTTTGCCACTCAAGTTTGTGGGAGAGTGACAGTACACGTCAATTTGCATGGTAGTCTGTTGCAGCCATTTGGCGAAGTCGTACATCTGGCAATCACATTTCCAAGGGTTTCCGTCGGTGTTAACTTGACCAAAACCTCCCAGCCCATCAAATATTTGGCCTGGCAGGTACTGAAGTCGGTTAAAGCTCAAGTCCAGCTCTGTGACACTGGAGATGCCGCCGAGCGCCCCCGGGTCTAACACACTCAGCCTCATGCCGCTCATAGCTACCCGTGATACCGATGGTATAGAGAACGCGTTCTCTGGTAGATATACAATAGGGTTCTGCCTGATGTCGAAAAACGCGAGATGTTCTATGGCGCGCATAGCCTGGGCCAGGGAAGATGTGTTGGTAATGTGGTTCCCCGGGAATTGTAAACTCATCAGGTATGACAGGGGATGGAAGTCGTCTGCGTGGAAGCTGCGATGGTCCAAGTTATTGTAGCCCAGGCTCAAGAAAGTCAGAGATGCGCAGTCAAAGATACCCCGAGGGAACTCTGTGAAGTTGTTGCTGTCTAAGACCACGTTGACCAAGTTACCGCACAGAGACTGTGGACCCAGGCAGCCAGACTTGATACATGAGATGTTGGCCAGCTCTATCTCGTGCACGTGGTCCAGCCCCGCAAACCCGTTCGGCTTCAGAGCTTGGATGGGGTTTCCCGATAGTATCAACTCCTGAAGCTGCCATGCGTCCGTCATGTTAGTCGGTAGCGACCTCAGACTATTGTAACTGATGTTGAGAATATCAAGGTTTGTTAGAAAGGCAAAACTGAAGTTCTGGATGCGGTTAAGGTCCAGCCACAAGTATTTCAAATTAGTCAGACTTATGAAGGCGAGTTCGTCCACGTATTCTATTCTATTGTTGCTGAGATAAAGGAATTGTAGCGCCGGCGTGCCCTCGATTATTTGCGCCTTAAGGCGGTTGACGCGATTGTTGTTCAGAGATAACTTTTGCAGGCTCCCAAGATGGTCAACGATTCCGACAAAATCCTCCAGCACGTTGTTGTCCAGGATAAGTTCCTGTAGGTTTGTACAGGTTTGGAAGGCACCAGAGCCGATGTACATGATGTCGTTACTACTAAGAGACAACCTCGTTAGGCTTTTAGCATTGTAGAAGTACGAGGAAGTGATCTTTTGTATGCGATTATCATTTAGTTCAATTTCGGCCAGGTTTGTCATATACGCAAACGCCTCTTCCTCCACGACTGAAATGTTGTTATGACTCAAATGGACGGTGGCAAGTGAGGGGTGGCGAGTGAACAGACCGACTGGGACGGCTTTGATCTCATTGTTTACAGCATTGAATGTTGTCAAGTTTTGTGTACCGTTAAATAATCCAGGTGGGAGCTTGGAAACTTTATTGTTGGCGATGTTGAGCACTTTGAGGTTGTGAAGCCCGTTAAACGACCCGGGTTCGATTGTACTGATGGCGTTTTCGTCAGCAGTCAAGTTCACAAGGCTGGGCAACCCCGCGAAGTCTCCATCCCGCAGAGAGCTGAGTTTGGTGTATCGTATCTCCAGAGTGGTGGTGTTGGCTGGGATGTTCTTTGGGACGGTTGTGAATGATGAGTTGTGGCAGATCACGGTGGTTTGTTTGGTGAGACAGCGACACCCATCCGGGCACGCTGGGATTGCAGGAAGGGCGAGAACAAGGAGAATCACCAACATCACAGCCGCCATGTTGAGCCAAGTTGAACTACGAAAAGTACAATTATGACCCACACAGTTATTTAGAATGTGCACCACCATGGCCGAGGACAAATTATGAAACATACTCAGCGCAGTACTTAGTCATTAAACTAACCTCATATGCTGTAATTGCAACTGGAACTGCCATTGTGACCAATGTATAATGCATGCAATACTGTAAGGAAAAATATACGTTGAGTTTGCAATTCACTTTCAGCGCATTGATATGTTTACTTGTTTACAGGACCGTTTTGTTCTGCACACTGATTCAATTGTATTTCTGAATGAATCACCGAATTGCCTACAAAATTTACTCAGCTGCTCTTTTCATAGTAGGTGAAAATACCTACAGAACCACGACGCAAATCTTGTTCCCGTTTCTTCTTTGTGTTCCAGTCGTGATGTGGACTTTAGCCCATTGGTTTGTTTACTCACACCTTGTGACCACAGGCGCTATACTGACGTCACCACAATTCAACTTGCACAGCGTTTGACATATAGACAATGTAACATATAGAGTTAGAGATGTGTTAATGGCACCTATGTTAACCAAGCTGTCTCATTGTGTCTCTACTATATTGTGTTTTATCAATGTTTGATACCAGAATTTATTCTTTAGAGCAAAGCAAATAATACATTGCGGTCACAATTATGTACGAAGGAAAGTAATATCATTGTAAGACTGGATGTAAGCTGAGAAAGTCTTAAAAGAGCACATACATGTCTCTTATATCCGGATATCTGTCGTGGGTTTTCTGTGGATTCACGTGCCATCTGCTCTTCCGAATGTTCAAGATGACGGAGTGTTTACGTTGTAAGGAATGTTGAATTATACCCTGCAATATTATGCGTTTACCGTATAGACATTTAGTCTAAGGCTAGGAAAAAGACGAGACGTAGAATTTTAAACAGCCATTACGTAACTCACCTTTATAGAAGGACTTGAAACATCCCGTTGTAGTACACACTCTATCTGCTAGTCAGCGCTCTTACACTGAATCACCACGGCTGACATACGCAACCTCATTTTTCGCTGAGATGTGTCCAAAAGGAAATTTGTTTGTCTACCACAGCTCCTTTAGTGTCAAAGCCGCTACAGCTTCTGCCAGACGATTCAGAAAAGACCGTGTTCCTGAAACTGAAGAGCTTATGTCATCAGCTCAAGAGGGTGCATCCTGAGGGGTAAGTATGTTGGTGAGAATTAACACAATGTAACAATAAACTAAGCAAAAAAAGTAATGTTATTTAATTTACACAACCCAAAGTCCAAGGGCATATGCCTTTCATAATTCAATTATGCAAGTCTCATTTTTCTGACCAGTTGAGGGACGTAGGATCATAATTTGGGCCAAATACAAAACTATGGGTCTTATTTGCAGTGAGATTTGAAAAGCATTACACTTTTTATCCTAACAAACATTCCTTGACTGTAATTCCTAATTGTCACCTTTACGCATCTATACGGAAGGCTTGTGGCAGGGAACGATTCAGGCCCATCGTCCGGACTCCGTCCCCGCAAATCGCCCCGCCGTGCACGTGGCCAGCCCGAAGACCGCCCCCTATCACTGACCGGCCTCAGCCTGGATAGTGAGCTACCCATGGTGCCGGCCGGTCCCCACATCCCCTCCACCGGTCACGGCTCTGTTCCTCTGTGTATACCGGACAACTTGGAGTGGGACTCGCTGAACAACCGATTTGTAGGTAAGTTAACGTTTGTCGTGAAATGGGTAACGAACAACGAACAACAAATCTACAATGCTAAACTTTCTTCCAGCACAAACTTATACACGAATACTTCAGGATCAATACCGACACGTGATCTTGCGGATACGTGACGTCAGCAATTGATCAAACGTGCCAGGAAGTAGTCTTGAAAGTAGTGGAGTTGTAGATATGAATTGATGGGGATAGATCATGAAAATTGTATTTTTTCTTTGGTTCAGTACCGTTCTTTATGTATTCATATAGAAATCCCCGGTATGGAGCGATGCGGACTGAAACTGTGTGAGGAGGCCCTGGCCATACTGAGGACCATAAAGGGCCCGGTGTGCCCGGTGTGCATTGTGGGACGGTGTCGCACAGGGAAGTCGTACCTGCTGAGTCAGCTGCAGGGTGGGCGATTCCGGCTGGGCAACAAGATGGACAGGGAAACACTCGGTCAGGCAAACACTCTGTTTCTCCACTTCCGAAATATCTGTTTCTCTGTAGAAGAGAGGCTACGAATATACAGAATACAGATTAATTTCGGTATAATGTTCAATGAAAGTTGCCGTAAAGGCTGATCATCATTTTTTGTGTTTATTGAGAGCAAAGGAAGATTTTAGAATAGCAAAGAATAGAAGCTCCAGAGTGTGATATTAGATAGAGTTTTGTATCCAGTCCGTGCCCGAAAAGGCTAGGTGATAACCATGTTCATCAATAGTATAGCGTGTTCTTATCAATTACTGACTTTGCATTTTCATGGATAAATGTCCTAGACTAATCTAAAGATGAGAGCGTGAAATGTTTAAGACTCATGATCCCAGTCCTGTGTGTCAGGAATCTGGATGGGTGCGCAGCCGTTCCAGCGCACCCTGCCTGACGGGCGGCAGGTGACCGTGGTGCTGTTCGACACGGAGGGGATGGAGGCGCACGACGCGCAGGAGAACACGGACAACCAGATCTTCTCTCTCAGCGTGCTGCTCGGCTCGCTACTCATCTACAACACCAAGAGTGTGCCACACAGCCATGATCTGCAGAGTTTGCAGTAAGCAACTCTTTTCTACCTCATTTATGGCCATAACCATGAGAAAAAACGGGGTTATTGCAGATCCAACATACTGTGGCCGAGAGATGTAACGCAGCCAAAAAGAAAAAAAAATCATAAACAGTAGACTATGATTACACAAATACACAGGTATATGAGAAAAATATTGTAAAAACTAAATAGAATGTAACGTTATACATCTTAATTTACTGTAAACTGATGGTGTTTCAAATCATGTTTCCCCAGCTACATCGGGAACTTGTCCAAGAGTATCCAGGTGCGCAGTAGCCGTGCCAGGAGTGCGGAGGAGATCCGGCGGGTGAGTGAGTGCCTGCCGCAGTTCTTCTGGCTGCTAAGGGACGTGGATCTGGAGATCACGGACCTGAAGGGCGACAAGTGCAGCATGAAGACGTACCTGCTGGAGAAAGTAAGTTCGTCCTTGGTCTCATTGAAACCTTACGAACGATAGGGCAGTGGTCTTTTATTTGATAATGTATTACATCCCGCATTAGAATTTGTGCCTGATCTTTTTATAAATGATATTATTCCCTATCAAAGGTTTTGTTTCGCCCGACCTTATTGTGTTCCATCCGCTGCTATATTTCAGGTGCTGAAAGCAGACGATGGCTTTGATGACGACGTGGCAGACCAGAATCGAGTTAGAAAGTCCATCCTGACATTTTTCTCGGATTTCGACGCCTTCGCCCTTCCTCCACCCTCGGCTGACAAGGAGGTAAAACAGATTTCTATAACGTCAGAAGAAAGTAACTCAATCATGCAAAACTTTCACTGGCGAGCTTTCACCGGGAACCAAATACTGCATTGCAGATGAAATCATTTTTGTGACATTCTGTAATCAGGTTGGACATTCACGATATTGTGAAACATTTAAAGACGATAGATTAGATCAGATTCTACCCTAGGTAGAAATTGAATGCACAATTTGCGTTCGTTTTTGAAGGTTATCCAAAACATGGAGGACCCACGCTACGCCTCGCACGTGACCAGCGCCTTCCACCAGGGCATGGCTAGGGTCAAGAAGGAGATCGTGAAGAAGTTCGCTCCCAAGAGAAACTTAGCAGGAAACATCATCAATGGGGATCGTAAGTTTAACTCACATTAGCTCTGCAATCTCTCAACACATTTACATTTTGTTTCATGTTGGCACGATATTGCCATTTCGGCCATATACATCACAGGTATCGAATAAAATGGGCAATTTTCAAGGTAGTCAATTTGGAAAGAAGCGATGGGTAGTTGATGATTAATTGTCATTGTAGCAGTCATGAAGTAGAACAAAGAGACAAGGGCCTATTCAAGTGCATTAAATTGTTGCCAAGTTGACTGCATTTCAGCACCAAGGACAGAAACCACTCGCATTGGTTACCGCATGTTTATGCGGCCCAATAGAAAGCTACGGCACCACTCATACAACAAAAAGAAACACCAACACTAGTGACACGATGTGCTACTGCTACTGCGGTATCTCAGCAAAAATCTTCAGGACGACAACAAATTCCATGCTGCATATGTTTGCCCGGAATGCTGACCTGTGTCCAAGAAAGAAAACGAAAGGCGACATCCCTTACCACACTAACCCATCATCTTTGTAGAGCTTGCTGACCTGTTGCAGTGTTACGTGACTGCCATCAACACACCAGGGACTGTACCAAACATGGAGGACTCGTGGACTCAAACACTGCAACTGACCTACCAGCGGGCTGGTAAGACTAGTAGTACATTCTCTTGAACTGATGGCATGGATAAACATGTCTACAAGCTAATGGCGAAAACGAAAATTGCCGGTGCTGATTTTGAAAATAAAGGCACCCAAGAACATTTTGAGGCGTAATTGAAACTACATGTTGCCTGGGTGCCGTACTTCTTAGCAATCACTGGCTCAATCTTGTTCGCCTGCTAACCACGGATGTAGCTTAGGAGACTGGGACCAAGGCTACATTGTAAATAGCTTAACCTTTACTTTAAAAAGTATATCATACTAGAGAGTACCAGTTTTAGTCAGCTTTGATGTCCCATTTATTTGTCCTCATCACCTGTACGTTTAGTTGATGGCGCAGTGAAGATTTACGGGGACGAGATGAAGGCCCTGTCCGCTCGGCTGCCGTGTGACGAGCAGGAGCTGCTGGGACATCACCAGTTCTTCTTTGAGATGGCCCTGGACGGGTTCCGGGCAGACACCCAGCTGGACTGCGACTCCGCGCTCATGCAGCAGAACATGAAGGAACTAGAGGTAGATATACTACTTAGAAGAAGCGAAAGATCAATCATTGTCGGTATCTAAGATATCACTAGCTTTCCTTGCCATTTATCACCTTGTTTTTTGTAAATCTTGCCTGTAGATCTTGCTTATCTTGATCTTTGTCTGACATTTCGTGAGTTAATAATAGACCTGTTTTCATTCATCTTTGTTAGTAGTCAACAGAGAGGGGTTAGCTGGGACGAAAGAGAACATGTAACATTTTGTATGATACAGTCAACCTTAATCTGACACACTACGTACATAACGTTGTATACGTTTCTTCAAGTTTTTTTCCTACGCACTGTGGATATTTATGGGATGGTTACAAGAAGTTGGTGACAGGATTGAGGTTTGATTCTGTAGTTTACGAAGACACCTAGGTTAATTAAGGACGCATCAACCAAGTATTAGCTATCCGCGTGGCACAAAAATGGCAACCATGGGTAGACAATGTTGACTTTTTCTCCATAGGATCGCTGCGCGGCCTTCGATGACGGTGGCCGTTGCTCGGCTGGTATTCTGTACCAGTATTTGTGTGACAATGAAGCAAAGTCAGAAGAGCACTGCCGGGAGATGAAGGTAAGTATCACTATAGGTAGACAAACATCATTCGTATTTGATCATTTCATTAATTTCCTTCAAGATCATCACATCATATGATGCAATATTATTGATGACGTCACCAGAATCTGCTGATGGAAGTCCACGTCCAGCCAGTCCTGGACAGCCTAAGTGCAAACACACAATATGATGACGTCATCAGAGCCGTGGAGGCAGCGGATGAAATGTACTGGGAGATGGCAGCCGGACCTAAAGCTAACGACGTGTACAATGAATTTCTGAAGGTAAACCGTCTAAAATGATTTATGACGATCACACCAAACACTGTGTTGCGTTTACGATACAAGTTCTATTCGTAATCACAGCTTGATTGGCAGAAATGTTTATGTTCTTGTATATCAAACTGGTCTTGGTTTTCTCAGTGTTGAATGAGAATATTCGGCAACACCTTACAAATATGTGCAAACAATGGTAGTTGTCACAAGCGGCGATGTTCAATACATTTTGTTTGTGATAATACATAGATAGAGATGTTTTCCCCTTTTTCTGCAGGAGCTTCAGGAACATCGTGAGCGGGTGGAACACACCTTGTGTCAGCTGAAGGACTACGACAGGCGGCTGGAGTCGGAGAGGGTCAGGGACCAGCAGAACAGGGTCATCATCAGGGAACAGGAGGTCTGGATATAACAGATGGGTTACAGAAAATGAAGCAAATTTACATGTGTTTCATGTTCCTGGGCAAAAATAGTTCGTCCTTGTTGCTCTTTTATTAGCAATTTGAACTGAAGAGTGAAGTGAAGTAAATTAAAGTGAATTGATGGCAAATAATCAATTAACCTTAAACTTGGTATAAAGGGTTTGATTCTAAACACTAAAGATTGGTTCGAGAAAGAGGGAAATACCCATTAGTGTGCAGACTGTAGAGCGTCAGTATAGTGAATTGTTGAATAAGATGTTCTGTTCTCACTGCTGAAGAGTATACGGACTTAAGTTCGGATCTAGAGAATGATATGTTGCAAAGGATGAACGTCATGGTAGTATACTAGTAACATAAGATAATCTATCATGACGTTACAGGAGGAGACAGAGCGGCTGTTCCGCCAGATGCAGCAGCAGAAGGAACAGGACTTGGCCAAGTTAAAAGCCATGGAGGAGGCTAATCATCAGCGGCTGCGGCAGCTGGACCGGGAGCACCAGGAGGCCAGCCGGCGGCAGGTGGAGAGGATGGAGAGGGACCATTCCTCACGGATGTCCGCCTTTAAGAAGGAACAGGTCACAGGCAGCTTTATACTTATAAATACAGGCGTATTCGGGCATATAGAAAAGACACATCGTTCACTTTTAACTGGGAGTATAGATGCCGTGAATTTTCATCCTTCAAGTTCACGTTTCAGTATCCTCCTTCCATTCGTACAGGTTCGCATACATGAGAGATTTTTACATATAAAAATGTAGTAATTAAAAAAAAGAATTTTGCTTGTGATGTTTTAATGTGTTGACCTTCCGGCCAAATTTGCAGGAGGAGCAGTTCCAGAGGACCACCCAGAGGCTGGAGAGTGAGAAGCGGTCGCTAGAGGGCACTATGCAGAGTCTCCGTAACCAGCAGCAGCAGCTGCAGAACCAAGTCACGGAGCTGAGGAACAGACCCCGTAAGTTTTCGGACAGTTACCGTGATATCATGGCTTGTGTTGCCACATTCTTGAGATCCGATCATACTAGCCAGTATCATATCCTTCGACCTAACCTCTGCTTTGAGAATATATATATGCTTTTGTTACGGCCAATATAATGGGCGGGTATTCTCTATTTACGGGGACGAATCCTGACCGTGTGTATTCACCACAAAATGTTATAGTTGAGGGCTATTTTAAATTTCTATTATTGTTTATGTGGCTAATCGTCGTATATTGTCGTTTCAGCTACTGTAGTTCATCATGGGGGTGGCGGTGGTGGATGCGTGGTGATGTAATTGCTGAACACTCTGACGTTTTCTCGAACCAGATTAAAACACGCTTTAGCTCTCTCCTCTACAAATCATGAATTAATATATCCATATGGTAGATGTAGGAGGTGTGTTTTTAGTTGCATATTGTACAGAAACGATGTAAAGAAATACGCTCTTTGACACACACGTGGGACCCTTTGGACACACGTGTAAAGCCTTTGGACGCATACGTGAGGCCGTATTGTTCTATCTAGTAATAGGGAAAGTTTTTACAATGCCACAGCTGTTCCTCTCATTGACTGTAATGGCCTGAGAGTAGCCTCCTTCACCGGCCTCTCTGGGGGGCATTGGCGGAACAAACGAGTACAAGCTTCCCGGCATGTATTTCTTTCCCGGCATTTTTCCTTTCGCGGGATATTTTCCTTCCCGGCGTATTCTCAGTTGAAAATCGCGAATCGACCTAAAAATCCCCCTCCCCAACAACTTCCGCCAATGCCCCCAGATAGGCTGGTGAAGCAGGATCGCCTGAGAGCAACTAGAGATTACACAGCTCCTTCGACATAGTCTCCAACGTCGTTATTTTATGAACATACGGCATAGTATAGATGTACTTCAAGCTTATAACGAAGAAATTATTTGATGTTTTGTATGTAGTTATCGTAGATACGAAAACTTGTTATAATTGTATGGTGTATAACCATTCAACTCGCAGGAAAATTTCCAATGGAATTAAAAGAGCAGCGACAACTGAAAGTTCTACACAGTGATTTATTCATATACATACTCAATAGTCAAGGCCATTACTCCACTTTCCATAATACATATACACCATAGTCCAGCCCTTCAGTACGTACAGCAAAGCCAGCTATGCCACACAAGGGGGTAAATATACACATCTACTATGTACAACTGTGGTCTTTTGTAAGGATCCTGCCTTGTTTTCTAACACGTTATACATCGAACCACGGACTTACGGTACATACAAACATCTGTACAGGTACATGTCATAGTTATAGTTGTATATATACATCGTCACAGAGCACAAAGACACTTAATTGTCTGTTGACAACATTTAGGGAAGTGAAGAGATTTATTTCTGTTTAACATAAATAGTTCAGAAAACAACGTGTATTTATCCATTATGTTGATCAATTTGTTGAAGATCAAGTAGACATTTTCTTTGTTTACCTGCCTTTTTTCTACCCATTTTGTCAAGCAAATCATTTTGTGACCCTTAAGATGTTACCACCTGCACTTCTTCATCACCCGTACCTCGCTATATTAACAATGTTCCGGCTGAGGCTATGGTTCGGTCCCTACGTCTGTGTAACTGGCACTCTGCAATTCTAAATCTCTTTATGTACATAATACACATGTGTGTGTTTGTGTTTGTGTGTGTGTGTGTGTGTTTGTGTATGTGTGTTTGACTGTACGAGGGCTTAGTAAAAGCTCATAAACCTCATATAAACAGCCCCACATTCCGATCCACTAGACACATATATGTTCTGCTTCTATCGATTCCCTTCATTTCCCCATAGTCCCTCCAGGCAGTCGCCCAGACATTCATCAGCCAGTCAACTTAAGAAAGGACTTTAAGTAAATAGGCGAGCCGAATTACTGGGGGATCGAAACTTTGTGTCTCTTCCATACAGGAAACATTAGGCCAGCCTATACATGTGACTGTAGAAACATGTGTTACCGGTACCATCAGGGCGAGGCGGGCGGATCTTTATTGACCACGCACACGTCATTCAAGACGCCTTCTTTGTCCTAGCTTTGGTCTTAATTGTTCCTGTCACGAAGCACCGATTGACTGAAACTCACAAACAGTACAGAACGTAGAAAAGCTAGCCATACACATTATAACTACCATTGTTCATCGTAGGCAAAGAGGGATAATTTACTAGACTTTCAAAAGATCTCAATGAAGAATACAAATGGACTTTCTGACGCCCGTGCAGTCAAATGGTTTAATGCCTGTGAACAAATGAGCCCGTTATCCCAACCACCCATCTCTTGAGTTAATTTCGTTGTTAGCTTTGTATTGAAAGGAACATATACTTGGGAATTTGTGTGTGGTGCTTTAGAGAAGCCAGATGGTACTTTGTAAAGCTTTTTGTTGTAAAAGTAGGGCAGATCGTTATGTAAAACACAGGCTGGTACCGCTCCTGGCAGCCCACAAACTCAACCAGTGCTTAAGATTACGACCTACTCCTCAAGGACAGCCGTATATATGGATCGATTTCTCGTTACGTCTTATCAGGCGGTGAGTGCCTTGTCTTGAAAAAGACCGATTCGGATCCTACGCCTTTTCGGGTCCAGGAAAATATACCTAACAGCCATAACCCACTTCTGAAATGAGACATCCTATTTATAAGATATGCCGATAGTGAGTTTCTTATCCCCTGGGGTCAATAAGTATATATTTTTTCTAAGAGCAAATTGCAGATGTGGTTTGGAGAAAAGATAAGGACTTCTTCAATTCCCAGTAATAAAAGAAATACTGACTCACAGCCCTGGAGATATACAGTTCCTTCTACAAGGAGACGGCTCTGGTAGAACTTATTCTGCCACAGAGCACGATACAGGGCCTAGGGCACCTGTATGTCTCCGTAAAACACAATGAATGACATTGATGTGCGGATGACTTCTCTTCAGGGCACACGTTTCCATGCATTACTTAACGTGAGCTAGCTATGAGGACACGACGTTATTGTCATTGGCTGTCATATCTGAGTGAGCAGGTCAATATCGGCATTCAAAATGTAGACGGTTCATGTTTTAATGACCGTCCGTCGTTAAAGGTGCCCTCTCACTGCACTTGCGTCAAGCTTGTGTCACTGTGTGGTTCGAATTATGCTCAACAAATGTCAGAGATAAAGAATGAATTTTCTTACTTTTTGTGTATTTTGTCTTCTTCTAAGTCATACGGGTACATATTACGCAATATCTAAATTATAAACAAATCTGAGAAAATAACAAAACAGTGACGCAGTGAACGAACCCCGCACTGATACAAGCTTGACGCAAGTGTAGTGAGATTGCACCTGAAAGGACGTTGAAGGTGGATTGTGGGATGTTTTTACGGTCTTAACCTGTTTATGTTGTGATTTAAACTGAAAGTAGGATACAGGTTTTATCTTTCGGCTTACCGTTTCTGTATTAAACCAACAGTGGTTTGATCTCGGTTTTGTGGAATATCCTTTGAACGGAGATCTGTACTAAATATCCTGACTGACTGAGATGAAAAATTCACAAACTTCATAGTTGATCAATTCTTCGGCTTTTTTTTTTAAATTTGTCATTGGTATCCCCCGTTACACGTGATGGTGGCCACCTAATACCACCATTAGTTGTTGTCAACAAATCTATGAATATGTGAAAATAGAATTAGAACCTCAAACCTGGAATGCTCATTTTCTTTCCGTGAAGTAACGGCAGGATTTTGATTGAGATCCGTGAGATACTGGGGGTAGGTATAGCTGTAAACAGAAACAACTGAAAAGTATTCATCTACATCAAATCTTAAAATGAGGGTTAACCAAACGTTTAATGCTAATTGGTACAAGATATAGACGAGGAGGAAAAATGGACACAGTATTGCAGTAGTAGCAGCCTTGTTATTACATATACGAGTCTGCCCTGAAGAGAAAATCTAGTGTTAAGGAAGTTTAATTTATTTGCTTATGATTAGTCTGTTGTATTAAAGCTGCCCCAGCCACACAATGACAAATGACGTGGACTTTGTGCTCTTACCTACCCTGCCTTTGTGTGCAATACCGCACCATATGAGAGGATCTGTGCCGAGCTACTATACTCATTTATATACAAACCACGGTACAACAAAACCTGTCTGTACATGAGACGGCACCAGTGACGTCCTAAAAGCATGTGTGACATTGAGCAAACATGTTTGTTCACCTTGAGAGAACGCCCAAAGCGTGCTCTCTACATGCACCATTGGTGACAAAGGTTAAAAGGTCACGACCAGTTTTGGGTGGTCCCCGTCGTCACTGCAGATAACAGCATATCGCCATCACTATGCTCCACAGAACAGCTCCAAATAACGCACCTGCGAGTCTTGTGAACAACGAGCCTATTAGTATTAGCTGTATTAGCAGTTCCTCCGTATTAGTTAAATCTGTTGAGAGTAGACTGAATGTATGTATAGGAAATCTGTCTACCAGGCTTCCGTCTTTTCTAAAATGTAACAGCTAACTTCCTTGTAGAACACACTCTCAAATTTGTGTTTAAGGCTTTGATGGTTATCTAGTCTCTTATCTCCGTGTACCTTACAAATATATTACATACAAATACGTTAATGTTCTAGAGTGGGCAGTTTAAAAACTCGTTCCTGTCCAAATAATCACGCTATCTCAACTACAAATATGATAGTCACGTTTGTTCACAAAGGGCAAGAGGTTGATAACTGGTCTCTTGTGTCTATGTCAGGGCTGTCTCCAGGTTTTTCCATAATTTTCATTGTTTGGGAGCCCATGTTGTTGTTTTCTGTTGTCAAATGAGCTTCTTATGTTTCATTGATTTCATGTCATGAAGGTCAGACTTTTGGGGCGGACGGGTGACATGTGTCTCCGTCCCTACAAAATATCACTCTGTCCTGGGACGGAGGGATGGGTCCTGCCAGAGACAGTCCTGATTACATAGAATATGTACAGAACGACGTTCGTTGGTTGCAAGGAGAGTAGTATCCTTAGTCGTTACTACTTACAAATGCTACACTGATTATTTCAACCCTTCTAACCTGCTTTACGTTTGCCACTAGCGTAATGGAAACAGCAGGTAAACCAGACGAGTTGTAAAGTGTACTCTGTTTGTGCTGTTCTGACAGAAACGGCATGTCACGGTTTTAACAGTCCTGTTATATCTGCCTGGTACACACGAACATGACCATACTATTGATATTATAAAGTGTCTCCACTTCAATCAGAATACTAGATCAACTCTAGCCTATTATGGGTGCAAACACGAGGCTCCACTCTGAATAACGGCTCATAGTGAAACCTATCAGAAAGGTCATCTGTGATTTGACTTTATGGTGCTATAGTGTTGTTGAAAGATCTGACAGACAACCGCCAGGTGAGTGGTTGCTATATGACACTACTGTGTAGAATGCCAGATATTCTCTCCGCATTTATCAGTGACGTATTGTTGCGGTGACTTGACACTTCTGGACACTATTTGTTCTTCCCAACATGGCGGCCACCTGTCAGATACCTATTTACCGGGTCGCCCACAGACCCACAGAGCGACTGAATATGTAGAGACTGTAAACGTTTCATTAGTTTACATGAATATTTAACAAGGTATTGAATATTTCTTTTAAACAAGTAAATACTCACTTGCTTACGTTTAAATTTATTGAGTATTTACTGGCCGTGTAAATGAAATCTTCAGTATCCTATATTCTACCAACCTGATAAAATTACTTTCGGACACCTGATCGTTATTTAGACAGCTTTCGTACGACAAGACGCTGAGATTCTGTCCCACAACATTGTAAATACAAACACTACTGACTAAATGTTTGTTGATGGACGCCAGTATGGCGCAGACAGATGGGATACACCGTGACACAGTTACACAGACAGTCTGAAAACACACTGGATAATAATACCTCAAACGTGCAGTCCACATGTTCATCTTACAGCTGATTCAATCCTTCATCATTTTTGTGAAATGTCACCTGCCCGTTGTATGTTTACGTCATCCACAACAGTGAAGTTAAATATTGACATTGTTCCTGTTATGTGAGTGTCGTTAAAATCAGAACTGTCTTACCCACGTGCGTTTAGTACAGTCTTTTGCTTTGCAGTTGTCTGAAGGTCTGCTTCTTTACCCGGCACACCAGGATGTCCTTAAACGTTTTTCTGAACGTTCTGTTACAAAGCGCGTAGCACCACGGGTTGATGGTGCTGTTCACGTAACACAACCAGTACCCCACATCCCAGACGGTCGGTGGAACCTTATAGAAGGGCTTGAACAGTACCGTTACACTGTATGGCAACCACGTAATTATAAACGCCAAGAGGATAGCACTCAGCATCTTTGCTGCCTTCTTTTCCTTCAGAACCATTGAGATTTTTCTAGCACGGTCGCTTTTTAATTTAGTCCGTGTAGTGTTTTCGGCAGCTTTTTTCCACAACTGTGCCGCGTTTAGCTTTGGCCGTGACGCTGAAAGTGATGCTGCAGATGGCCGAGGCCTGACTGGCGGCTCAGGGCTCGGGCGTGGGGATGGCGTCATCTCCTTCAGCTCTAGATTGTCGTCCGAATCATCTGAATCCGGAGTCATTGTTATTGTCGTCTTCTGGTCCTCAGGGTCCGTGGACGATTCGTCGGGCAGCTTGATAACGATGCGGTACCTGGAGGCAGGGTGCTCGGTCTTGGGCGGTGTCATGCGATGTGCTTTCCCATTGGGGACGGACAGAGACACATGTCTCATCTCCAGGGCCGGTCCTGCCTTCTTGTCTACAAACGAACTAGAACCAGCACTCATCAGAACCTTGGCGTGGTCAGTCGGTGTGCTGAAGTTACTGAGATCTCTAGCTGAGTCGTTATCTTCGCTAGACTTTCCGACACAACATTTACAAAGTGAGGAGAAACGCTTACTTCTGGGTGTACTGCTGGTGGTTGATCCTTCCTCTATACTGCTAAGTGCAATAGGCTCTCTGGACATACTAGAGCCGACACTTGTAGTAGACTTGATAGTAGATGTGGACAATGTAGATTTGATTGTAGAGTTTGTTAGGAATGATGTAGTTGACATAGTTGATGTGTTTCGGAATCGTGTCGATGTTCTGGTACTTGTGTTTCCTTGTAGTTCTAGTAGGTTTTTCTGTCTCTCCTGCGTCTCCCTGTAGATCCTGTAGTACAGAGTACACATGATAATGACCGGGATGTAAAAGGCCACTGCTATGGTTAAATAGTTCACGTAAACACTGTCCTCTATAAACTGGATGTAGCACTGGCCCTCCGGTACGTTCCTCCCGCCCACGATGTACTGCCAGCCCACGATGAGCGGTGCCCACACCAGCACCGACGTCACCCAGGCCAAGGCGATCAGACAGGCGGCCCGCCTGGGGGTCCTCTTGGCGCGGTACGTCAGCGGACGGGTGATGGAGAAGTAGCGGTCAAAACTGATCACGCACAAGTTCATGACGGAGGCGTTGGAACTCACATAGTCCACGGTCAAGTACAGGTCACAGATCGCCGGTCCTAAGGCCCACCTGCCCATCACCATATACACGGTGTACAAGTTCATGGACAAGAGTCCGATCAGGGTGTCGGCCACCGCCAGACTCAGCAAGAAGTAGTTATTGACGGTGTGAAGTTGTCGGTTGACTCGGAAGGACACGAAGACCAGAATGTTTCCTCCGACGGTGATGATACTGAGAGAACAGGTGAGCAGACATATCAGCACCACCTCCCAAACCTGGTGTCCTCCCAGGGGGTCTAAGGGCGGTGCCGTGGTCACGTTGCATTCCGGTAATAGAGTAGCGTTCTCGTTACCACAAGATATGTTATAAGTTCCGGAAGTAGACCACACAGGCGTCCCGTTCACGGCGTCATATACCACGGGTACGACCTCTGTCCCGTACAGCGGAGTGGTGTAGTCCGGGCCAGGCGGCGGGATCGTCGGGAACGCCATCTTACCTGGCCGTCATGTCAATACTCCATCCTGGAACGGGAACGACAGAATGACAACCTGTTAGAGCTAGTCACGTGGCAACGGACGGAACAAAAGTCCACTAAACTAAAAGGTCGTCCTACAAATTACTCCTTTCACCGACTTCCTTTCATGAAATGTTCAATATCAAGTTTTCAACAGCTAGAAACACTGCAGGATATTTACTTCTGGCAGAAATGTACTTTTAATGGGGTCAACAAAGTGCAAGAGACTCCAGTCCGGAACCCCCACCCACAACATCCATCAAGGCCTCCCCGCCTGTTAAGTATTGTGTACATGTTTGGCCGGGGAACAAAGGCCGTGTGCCATCTCTATGGTCCACTGCAAACAATCTGATGGTGAGCAAATGAAGTGGCGACGTGCAAATACTACAGGAATGAGGTAATAAGTGGGCGACAGCCAGGGAGCTGATGGAATTTTCGCCACCATTGCCATCCTTTTCTGACGTTAAGTCAACGCTTTGTATGATTATTGTGTCAGAAAGTGCAACATAAATTCATATATAACCTACCTGAGGATCAAAGTCTATTCTCATTATGGTATGCCGTGTAGAGCACATGTTATGTACATACAAACATCTGTATAGGCGCGTTTGTTCAAGTAATGCACTACGTGCAAGATAACGTGACAAACACGATGCACAAAACAGATAAAGAAGAATAACAGTCACAGATAGTGGCAGACGTGGTTCTACGGTTAGGTCTTATTTCATTAGGATGTAATGACATTGTTCTTAAATGCAACGCCGTTATTTTCGTGCCATTGAATTTTACCAAAATCAATTAGGTTGCCGTGTGATCTTGTACAAGGCGACATCTGCACTCTTTACGTTGGAATGACTTATGGGTTTAATTTCGCCTTGGGGCTGATCGTCATCTGGTGGAAAGAGACATGTACATAGTGCTGAGATATGCAAATAATACACTCTGCGGGAATAGATTGCGAACCGACGTGACTGCCTGTACAGCATATAGAGCGATTTGTGTGCTGGTCGAAACTTCTTGCGCGTGGTGTCAGTCTTACGCTAATGGTGGTTTGCTGACGGACACATCTATGTAAACCGGCACTCTCAGATCAGATGTCCATTTATAATCTGGTAACAAACATTTGTAGAGAAAAATAAATGTATGATAATGTTTTCACTATCATTTTTGAAAACATTGCACTCTCTGACAATATTGGCGATGAACTGAAGGGTCGTGGCCTTGTTTTTACCAATCCAATGTCATAACTTAACTCTGACGCAGATGAATAGTGTTTTTCTGTTGCACGCGTCATCGTGACGTCAGGTAAACGTAGGATGCTTATCACAAAATACACACCGGCCTGCGGCCGTTCACAGCAGAGTTGTGGAGCTGACCAGTTGTGTAGAAGTGAGACCTAAGGTTGGCCGTTAGCTCTGTGTGTCCTGTGGGTAATCTCTTGTCAGTTGTATCCGGCACGTAATTATAAGTCCTAAGTCCCTGGTTGCTCCGATTTGCCCCACCTTGGTTTACCCGTAGCTCCAGAACGATAAACAATGTGATATCTTTGCGCTTCTTCGGGTGTGGTGACCGCTCGGTATGTAGTCGTTTCGTCAGACTGTTTTGCGTGCGACTTTTCCTGTTCAATAACGACATGTTACATCGAAGGCTGCAGAAACTACGCCTCAGGCGGAATAACGATTCAGAAATTCTACATACCTCACCAGCATACGTATTCTGATAGGCCAAAATTTCGTATTGAGACGTTGTGTGTCCAGTGGGGATCGGTGGCACGCGAAGTTTTCCATTAACGCTTTTAGTATTAGCTCATCTACAATATCCAGAGATGGGTGCTGACATAAAGTCATGATACGTGCAACATAAACTTGAGTATGTAAAGGTGGTATCTCACTGCACTTGAGGCACCGGTGCGGCACTGAGGGGTTCGTTCACTACGGCACTGCTTTGCTATTTTCTCCGATCTCTTGAAATCATTCGTTGAGTATCTTTGAACCCCGCAGTGCCGCACCGGTGCCCCAGGTGCAGTGAGCTACCACCTTAAGTCTCCATAGTTCTTGCTGATGATTGGAGCTCGAAATTGCCCCCTAGATATTGTAACATAACTACTCGACAGACTATGAACGAATACTCTTGGGAAGTGACTAATTTTACTAATGCCTTTCCGTGACTTTATGATATTCATTTCTTGGCGAATTTACAGAATAATTGGAAGCATATTACTATTTGGGTTGTAGAAACTGTAGTTCCCATCTCTACAGCAATGTTTGTTTTGTTAAGGCAGTGATAAAATAAACATACTTTCATACAAAGTCGACATGCTGCGGCTGTATGCTTGTTTAATCGTTACATCCTTGGGGTAATAGTAATTTCAATACGCCAGCTAGCGAAACGTTATTCTATTGCAAGTAAACGCATGTTGAACGCCACATATCCATTAGAACAAGCTCTTTATTGTACCGTCCAGGTATACAAAGGCTATAAAGTATGACCTCCCGTGTTTAATGAGGAAATGATCAGAAGGGTGGATACCGGATGGGCACAGGGATGGGTGGGGGTATTATTTACATCAGATACACCACAGAACAAGGCTCTAAGAGCCACTCAAAAGTTTTGGGCTACTGTACTGGATTGCCATGTCAAATGTTTATTTACATTTGACTTGAAATGTTTGCTTGAAACGTTTTGTTATTGCGATTGTTTAGGCCCCGGAGCGTTGTCACAGACCCCTAAAATATTACCATAGACATCCCAGTGTCCCGCACTCAGTATCCCTCCTTTGTCGTGATATTCGTATACTTTCATATCTACCCTGGGGTCTCAGTGAAGGTCGGTAGATTTCCATTCTCACGTGAAAGTCTTGACACGAAAGCTACATGTAAGAATTAAGGCAGCCAACAAATCTCTGCGGAAATAAAAGCACTAGAAACCCCCGCAGGGACGGCGTCAGCGTTGACGTCCCGGCTGACGCACGTGGCAAAGGCACGCTGTACGTTAGACTTGGAACTCCCACTGCCCCGAGGGGCTGCGGCTTTAACAAAGAGTGTGACTTGGCACAAGATCGATAGCGGAAAGCTTCTCCGATCACTTAGAGAAAGGGTAGCGCTTTTAGAGCAAAGGTTGTGGCCGAGCACGCGTCCCGAGGGCACAGGATGTCGAGCAAAAGCAAAACTCCATTCAAATTGCCTTTTATCATCACAGCGTGTGATCTCAAACAACTTGGTACATTTAGTCGACTGTTCTTCATCCCCAGTCGGAGTAAGATTGTTCCATTATACAGGCCATCAGTTTTGTCTGGAGGGCCATTTTCTGGCACAACGTCTTTTCTAGCGGGTTTCAGTGTCACACTGGAGCGTTGAAGAGTAGCATAGACCTCCTGTCCACCGCCCATGGATGTCTGCAGCCTCCGCTCTCACCGCGCAGTGATAGTGTGAGTCAGAACCGCAGACCGCAAGAGTTTTAAAGCAGTTTGTACAGCTCAGGTATGTTTGTGCTTACGTCCACCAAGAATATTATATTTTTGTCTGCTCGTGTTTACCAGCACAGCTTTAGAAGTAATACATACATTGTGCTAACAGGCTATATCAAAAGGTAGTCAAAGGAAGAATGGGTCAAGAATTTCTTCAAATTCCAGTCGCCTGTCGGCTTTCTTTGGAATTGTAGCGTAACTGTAACCTTTGAATATCTTTCGAGAACGTTATATTGTCATAATGTTTTTGCAGCCCTTGATAGTTGATACTCTCAATTTATTTGATCAGAGATACTTGCCTTTGACGTTACATTTCCTTACAACGGTTGTTTGAGGATGGAATGTAACTACGTGTATGCCGCTGTTGTGCATCCATGAACCAACCGAGACCAGAATTAGGTGATGTAATAAGTCAGTCAAACACAGAATACCTCGTTACCTGTCACATATGATGGTTGAAGCCATGCGTCATGTTGATATTATTTGTACAACAGAAACTATAAAGCAGTTACGCCTTTATCCCAACAGGGAAGGACATACGAATGACAGTTCCCCACACGGACATGGATTTGGAGAAAACCAGTGACGTGCACACCGAGATTGCTAATAACTAAACCCGGGGAGGAGGGATGTTTGTGTTCTGGCGAGTCCCTGCCTCAGGGAACCCATCACCGGCTGGATGTATCAGTATGGGCACCATTCACGTCCTCTCTTTCATGTCCTTTAACCTTTGTATGCAGTCTGAGACGTAATAAATGAAAGACTAGCTATAGCTTGTTCCCGATGGGCAAGAAAGATCCCTAACTTTCGGAGCCACGGACAGACTCAGCCCTCCCCTAGGGAACGTCATCTGCGTCAGCAAATAGAAGAACACTTCCAGTGGAACTTTTATTTGATTAACGTTTGCCAACCAGGGAACATCTTCAACAGAAATCACATCAATTATTGATAGTAACTGGGTTGCTCTGGATTTTAATGTCATTGACAATGTAGTCTTGAGGTAAATATGTCGCACATCCCCGCTCTGGCGTCCACTTTCCCGTAGACAACAGTCAGTGAGTCTCAGCAATGGAAAGTGGTGTGTAGTTTTACATAGCCGACTCGTCGAAAAGACTGCATATATGGCATAGGGCCCTCCGACGAAGCACCTCTTATATTCACGGGACGAGCCGGACAGGATGGAGTTTCAGGGCAATGCAACCACCTTAGAGCCGACATTTGGGACAAATGTCACAGATGGTGACTTCAGCAACGGGATGGCTGTCTCAGAATGGCCAACACCGGGCGACCACTTGGTGATCTGCGGCAACGAGAGCACTACCCTCCCGCCGGAATGTAACGTGACCACGGCACCGCCCTTAGACCCCCTGGGAGGACACCAGGTTTGGGAGGTGGTGCTGATATGTCTGCTCACCTGTTCTCTCAGTATCATCACCGTCGGAGGAAACATTCTGGTCTTCGTGTCCTTCCGAGTCAACCGACAACTTCACACCGTCAATAACTACTTCCTGCTGAGTCTGGCGGTGGCCGACACCCTGATCGGACTCTTGTCCATGAACTTGTACACCGTGTATATGGTGATGGGCAGGTGGGCCTTAGGACCGGCGATCTGTGACCTGTACTTGACCGTGGACTATGTGAGTTCCAACGCCTCCGTCATGAACTTGTGCGTGATCAGTTTTGACCGCTACTTCTCCATCACCCGTCCGCTGACGTACCGCGCCAAGAGAACCCCCAGGCGGGCCGCCTGTCTGATCGCCTTGGCCTGGGTGACGTCGGTGCTGGTGTGGGCACCGCTCATCGTGGGCTGGCAGTACATCGTGGGCGGTAGGAACGTACCGGAGGGCCAGTGCTACATCCAGTTTATAGAGGACAGTGTTTACGTGAACTATTTAACCATAGCAGTGGCTTTTTACATCCCGGTCATTATCATGTGTACTCTGTACTACAGGATCTACAGGGAGACGCAGGAGAGACAGAAAAACCTTTCTGTGTTGCAAGCAAGTAGCAAGTTTACAACATCCCGATCGAATACTTCGCTAACGTCTTCGGCAAAGCTATCCGAAGGACATCGCCACCAGGCTAAGGCGCACGACGCTGTAGACCCTAGTGGAAAAGGAGATGAACGTCCTTCCATCTCAAGAAAAGCATCATATAAGGACGATGAATCGTCACTGGAGAGCCCTGATAGCATACCCACCAAGGCAGATCCCAAAACGAAACACATTGTCACCGAGAAACCCACAAAGCACGCTTCAAGACTGAAGAAGTACAACATCATCACTAAAATATCAAAAGATGGAAGCATGGGTAAGAAGGCCAAAATGCCGGCAACAGAGATCATAGATGACCCAAACACCCGGGCTCCTTCACCGGGGGACACCAGACGCAGGCGTGGCGCTCCACTCACCAGAATGAATGCTCACTACAGCAAGGGCAGAAGGGGAAGGAGAAATGGAAGTTTTGCCAACTTGCTGAGAACGAGTAAGGCTCTACGAATGTTGAGTGCCATTCTCTTAGCTTTTGTCATTACCTGGTTACCATATAGTGTGACTGTGCTATTTAAACCATTTTGTGAAGTGCCACAGATAGTCTGGGACGTAGGGTACTGGCTGTGCTACGTCAACAGCACAATCAACCCTTGGTGCTATGCCTTTTGCAACAAGACATTTAGGAAAACACTGAAGGACGTTCTGGTCTGCAAGTACTGAAGATTCTCTCTAAACCTTGACTGAAGAGACACTTACGAGCAGACTTAGTGTTCAGAACATGAATCTATTAATCAAACAAGACCGTTGTATAACAGTGCCCTTTTAGTATCAGGTGATGGTAACTTCACCTATCAAAGTGTTCCCATGATGGTGTTAAGGACCATGAACGGGGACTATCGCACTGTTCACGTGATTGTGTTCAGCACCATGGACAGGGACCACCACACTGGTTGTGTGATGGTGTTCAGCACTAAGGACGGGGACCACCACACTGTTCACGTGATGGTGTTCTGCACCATGGACAGGACTACTGCACTGTTCGTATGATGGTGTTTAGCACCAGGAACGGGGACTACCGCACCGTTCATGTCGTGGTGTTCAGCACCACGGACAGGGACTACGACGCTGTTCACGTGAAAGTTTAAGCGACAATGTTCAAGTGATGGTGTTCAGCACCAAGGACAGGGACTACGACACTGTTCACGTGACGGTTTTAGCGACAATGTTCAAGTGATGGTGTTCAGCACCAAGGACAGGGACTACGATGCTGTTCACGTGAAGGTTTAAGCGACAATGTTCAAGTGATGGTGTTCAGCACCAAGGACAGGGACTACAACGCTGTTCACGTGAAGGTTTAAGCGACAATGTTCAAGTGATGGTGTTCAGCACCAAGGACAGGGACTACCACACTGTTTACCTGGCCCTGGTACATCGCCGAGACTAGGACCACAGTAAAACGTGAGTGTCGTGCACAACGAGCTTTTCCTGTCAGCACATGACACACAGTATCACGAGACGCTAACCCATTACCAGGATCAAGAGTCATGCTTTTAACACTGAGAGTGGTTGTGGGGCAATCCGTCAGATGTCTAAAACTCGCCTACTTACAGAATTCACCAGACAGTTTCTCAAAGTCAGCTCCTTGGGTGATTGTTATTTACCCTGTTTCGGATTGAAACACTGGCTGGGTCAATTCATGATCAGTTCGCACGTTGTACACACTACAAAACACGCTTCATCACTTTCACCTCTGTGCATCGACACGGAAAAGAAAGACGTAGTCCTTACCACGCCGAAAATGCGTAAGTTGTTTCTATACATCTACACGATTGAAAAAAAGTATTTAGTTGTCATGCTTACTTAAGTGCATGAAAGTACATATTTCTTGTTGGTACATAATGCCGAACTATGCCTATCATTATTATCTTGCCTTCAAGCATATCGAGACAGTGGTTCAGGTTGTGATATTACTTATATGTCCCGAATATACCCCAAGCCTGTCATTGTGATTTATCGGCGTTTTTCTGTATAGCATTAGGATTACCCGGAAATTTAGAGAGTACTTCGCTACCGCAAACGTCATTCGTAATCGTGCGTGGAATTGACATTCAATGTACGTGGAGTCACCAGGGATGTTCACTGAGATGGCTATTTCTCATGACCTCTAAATGACTTGGGTGGGAGTACTCTGTAACTCACCTAGGACTCAGGGGAAGGCAGCACAGGATTGTCAATGACGTAGGCAATCAAGGATGGAGCTTTCTCATTGAGACGAGACCTTAAATCTTAAGCTCTTGAGACCGATATAAAACTTTGTAGATGTGGAAAACTAATGAAGCAGCGGTTATAGCAGAAACGGTGTGACGTGGACTAAGCACATATTGTGAGGAAGAACGCAAAAGAGAAGGAACATTAGGGACACTGGATGACGAGATTAGCAAAGCTCTGTAAAATAGCGGAAAGATCTGTTCGAACATTTTAGCTATGTGGTCCACTAGGGAAGAGACATCCGTACAAAACTTCAAGTGCTTGGATAGTTGTATCATCTATTCATACTATGTGTTCTGATTAACCGGAATAAAAGAATATTGGATGTTACTTAATTTTAGATTCATTTCTCAACCTCAGTGCTATAGCTATGAGTAAGGGATGATTAACTTACATTAAGACGATCTCGAGTACAACACGAGACAATATTTGTTGAAAATTAAAATGAAAAATTAACGCTACTCAATCTGTCCATTCATACCACCCATGTAATGAGACAAAGTTAGTATTCATTGAGCTCTGGATAGAGTCTTTCCAGATTGCCATGTTCTTGACCTTCATTAATCTTGAAGGGGCATCTTGGAGCAGTAATCCCCCACTCAGTATGTTGCCCGCGGCCCTGCACGACCTGAGAGGCAAGGTTAGGGCATATCTCCCGCCAGAGCAATCAGTGCGGGTTATCGGTGGGTTCAAGCGTGGAGTGTAGTTTAAGACTCTGGACAAGTGGAACGTAAGGATGATAAACCGTCCGGTAAAGGTTAGATGGATGTGGCCACGTAGACACAGTTTCTAAAGCTCCTACTATTTTCTGGAACGTCTTGAGTGAGGTAAAACTTTGCTACACATTGTCGTTTTGCTGCTAGTAACTATTCAGCGGAAATTCCTTTTCCTGCTGGAAGTGCAGTATCTAAAGACGACCTCTCGGCGCGGTCCCGGCGTTCCCCGGTCTGCCAGGCTGATGCTCTACATCTGGGTTTTACTTAAGAAAGCGTCACAACGAGAAACAAGAACGAACATGGTATTCGGATTGCAAGAACTATCATGACTCATGTCTGCTAGCTAAGTCTGTTTTAGTGTTATCATGAGGTTATAATTAAGGTCTCAAAGGTTAGATATGTTGTGCACGAAAACACAATTGCGCGCGGCTCTTGCACCTGTGCCAGAAATGTCTACCTTGTAGAAGCGACCTTATCCACTGCGACGCGCATCTGTACTGCACCTGTTCGATTCAGAGGCGGTCCTTTGTTGGATTGCAGCAGTTCTTGGGGCGGAAAACACCATACTGTTTCCTTTTTTCAGGAACTTCCCTCCCTAAGATTGAATAGCAGTAAAGAGTTTAGGGGATGGCTTGACAGTTCGATTGTGAATAAAACACACCAAACTGCATAGCGTCACGGCTGGGAAATAAGGCGTGAAATCCCAAGAGCAGTAAATTCCCAGAGAATATTGCACTTACCACGGTAAAGCATACACACCAGGGCCTTGTCACCATCCATCTTGAGCACACCGGAGGCGGTGTTGCTCACGAGAGTAGAAAATGGGGCCAAGATAGTCATATCAGGTTCCGCTTACACTCCCACAGTGCGCTACATATCTCCTCATCTGCGATCGAAGTCCTGACAGCGATGGCTGCTTTCATTTCCCGCTTGGCCACGTTCGAAAGCGTGGCGGTAATTAAAACTACTTCTAAGTAGATTATATTTCACTTCAAGGTGGATGCATCTTCATCACAACGACCTGATTAGTTCTTTTGACAGCTGCCTGGCAGTTTATCTTTAAAGTAGTAGTACCAAGACGTCTAGTTTACCTTGACTCTGCAATCCTAAAGTATGGGTGTCAAGGGCATTGCAAGTTCCCTACTGTGGACGTCGACGTTGATATATGTACTGTATAATGTTGATTACGGTTGGGATTAGTGAAGTAATGGAAACATACATAAGGCTTCAAAATCCGATAGAAATGTCATATGACCACAATCGGATAGTTACCCAAAGAGCGCGCTCACAGCACAAAAATAAGATCGTATCGCAATAAGAGTGAGCATGAAAGCAATCATTAAGGCGTAGTCAACAGCAGATTATAGTATAAAAGTCTACTATAGATTTGACATTGGGTTTCCTCTAATTCTGCAGTCACATTTCGTATCCTAAGAAGAGATTTCCACAAAAGCTACGTTTGGTTTGGTTATACAGATCTCCATTAGTGACTGCTATGTCACTATTCTTCCTAGAGTCCGAGTGATTTGTAGAGAATCACCAATTCTAGACGGAAGGATTTTGCACCATCGAACACCGCACCATCGCACGTGTGGGGGTTCTTCAACGCGCCTGGGTATGGCCCTCCCCAGATACGGGACCTCCATTTTACGTCCAATCCGAGGGACGGTCCTAGCTGAAGCTAAGTACTCATTTTCACCTGAGTAAAGAGAGGATAGTCGTCTGCCTTTCCAAAGGGCACAAGATTGGTAGCACGGCAGCCAGATTCGAACCCTCTCGGTCCCGAGCCGGTTCTGCGCTACGCGGTCCCTGTGTGTGTGTGTGTGTGTGTGTGTGTGGACGTAAAAGAAATTGCAGAAAGTAAAAGTTAAATAACATAGAAATACCGTGCGAGAGAATGATATGGCCTATTAGGCTTATTCAAGCCCCCTTCTAACAAATACTTAACACAATTCTATTGAAATAATTGAAATAGGAAGCGAAAAATAACAAATCACAGATCAGTAACAATCAAATGATTAACGACAAGGAAATATAGCAACTATTGTATCATAAATGAAGCCATCTAATAGTAAATTTGCGATAAGAAATCAAATACAGTACGATAACAAATCATGTATGCATAGCAAAAAACAGCGAAATGTAGCAATTAAAGTACCATAAATGAAAATATTGTTAGATATGTCGACTTAACGTAGGAGCAGAAAACTGATAGGTCCACCGTCTGGCAATAGTTTCAACTTTGGCCAGCAATCTCTGTATTATCTGAAACCAGCGTCAAAATGTTTACCACTCCTTTGTTATGACGTACATCTACCAATCGCAAACATATACGCCAACACTAATTACATCAACCATATTGCTTTGGCTAAGGTGGTTTGTTGGTTAACATGATAAACCAAACATTATGAGTAGCAATATGGTTGATGTAATTAGTGTTCTCGTTTGGAAGGAGGAAAGGAAAGTGATCTCGATCCAGTTTTAGCTCACTGAAGAGCTAGTCTTCCACTGGTCGTGACAGAGAGGACAGGCGCTATGTAGAGTATTTACAGGTTCATTGTACCGGGGAAATTCCCCTAGCTCTTTACGACAAGCACAATCAACAGTGGACCACGGCTTAGTCCCGTCCAACGGACTGCAACACTGTCCCTGTAGCGTGAATGTCGGATGAGTGACACAGCCGGAATCGAACTCACGGCTTCTAGTCCCACTTCCGCTACCATGGAGACTACTTCTTAATGGATGTTCTCAGTCGTTTGTCAAAAAGCGAGTGGTGTTTTTTTCCCTGTCAGGTTAAATGAGCTGCTTAGCGTCATGATTCCGTCCTTCATTACTTCCCACTCGCACTTCTCAGACTGAAGGACAACTGGACTAACTCGGCCCGACAGGTCGGTTCCACTCCATCCATACAGCCGCACTTGGGAACCCATTCGCGCTCACACCCGGGCGTAAAAAGGTGTCGGGCATGTCAGCCGTCACTTCGGATTACGTCTAGGCGGCGTGATGCGCCTCGGGTGTGGGCAGCATCTTTGCAGCCGTGACGCCACAAAATTACCGGCACTACTGCTGAAACTAAAGTTTACAAGAATAGATAAATTTGATTTTTCTGTTGAAGGGTGTCTTGAAGGATACACAAAGCGATTGAGTCTACGTTAAAACAACAACAACAACCTCCCCCAATATTTGAGAGCTGTGACAGAAATGGAAAAAAAAGGTGTTATAGGCAAGAAAGGCGAGGAAGGATAGAAGCGTTTAATGTTCCATTCAATGGAATACTTTGTGAAACAGCATAAGACGTTATGGTACTGCACGTTTTACAGCTTATATTGACATCGACATACACAAACACGAAATCAAAGATAATCAAGTCTGAAGATTGGCCGAGGACCTCACAACTTCAGGTGAACATGAATACCTATAGCAAAGTTACACGTCCCATTACTAGTTTGCTCCGAGAAAAGTTTGTGTTCAACTGGAACCGAGGGAGTGGTTCAAGCCAAGAGACAAAGGCCATCATTTCGGTACTTCGGTACTTAATGTCTGCTTCATTGCACATACAGACATTCAAATAGAGTAGGAAGATTTACGCGACACATAAGTTATGATTTGATAACTGCTACATCTACCTCTCTGTAGAATAATTAGTTAGGCTTTGTGTACACTTAATGAAGCTTTTAGCAAGCAACGTTGATTAGCATTTCTCCAAACGCAGTTGATAATGAATGAATATGATTTACAATAGCTTGATGCGCTCTTATGGGTATGCCATGCAAGTGTACCAGCCATAATTCTTTGCAAGATAAACTTTTCCCTGCAATTTCTTCACGCTTCTGCATTCATGTCTCTGGTTGAACCTGAGTCATAACAAGACTACTTACTATTAAGAAACAGTCTGTTGGGTAGGATGATCTGATCTAGAGGGACGTTTGTTTTGCCACATTTTCCTTCTGTACCGAGCTGTTCGAGACTTACGTCCATTGAAACGTTTTCTATCGTTGCCATATCATTGTTCTGGTATGTGTGCTTAAAGTAAAAACAAAAGACACAAGAAAGATTCCCAAATTCGTAAATTATGCTTCTGATATTTTAGTCCGCAAAAATTCAAACCACGTCAAATAGCTAAATTGTCGTCTCAAAAGATGGGCAGGGCCACATCACTTTTGTATTGAGATTTGCTACAGGTGATGAACATGATATGGTGTCCAGAGAAAGATTCCAAAACAAAGGATATTTGACGGATGCCCGATGTGTAGCAATAATTTGAAACGCGCCAGGTTCCCATTGAAAAGGGACGGCCCGAAGTCGAAGACGATTATACCAAATGATGATGCCTACTATGTCTATTTCAAGATTGCCAGTACTGATGATATGAGTAGAATGCAATACATTCCCTAAATAGAAGAGTCAAATACAGGTTTACAATACTAATAGTACGCAGGCTTACCTGATTGGTTGTTATGTCGCCTGGGGCATGTTTTTCTCTGAACGTCCCGGCTATCCTTCACATATGTCGACCACCGCTACGCTTCAGCAAACGACTTCCCTCCGAGCGACTTCCTGCCGCCTGTTCTGTTATGGCGGGAGCGATAACGTATGTAAAACAGTCGTACGTGTATGTAAAACAATCACATGTAACGGTATCAAGGTACCTTTACTTAATGTATGGCTGTATGGCAGCAATAGAGGTAGCCATGGTTTGAAATTAAAAGCTGTTTTTAGAGATAGACTCTACATGGAGACCAAATCAATTTACTTGCTAAATAAGGATTTTCCCGTTTTTATGTAAATAATGAATATCATTCATTTCAAATGAAAAGTTTATCCGTGGTGGTAATTGAAATAACTAAACTTTCATTTGCTACACGTATTTCCAAACACAAGGCGAAGCTCGTACTGATAAGCTTTTGATTACTCCTCTGATCCTTCTCAAGTAGAAATGACCCCAGGGTTCACATGACTTGAAATGGATAATGTACACTAGGGCTTGTCGACAATATCAACCGAGACGGAGGCCGCTATTAACTATAGAGCACTTTCGACCCATTACTGACGTCGTACATCCGTTTAGGTCACGTGACATGGGCTTAGCGTGATTTCGAGGATCAAAGGACTGATTGAAAGCTTGTTTGTACGCGCCGGCTTACTTGTGTACGGATATGGTGTATAAAATCTTTATAACACCATCAATTCGTTTTCGAGATTGTAAGCATCACTTCTGTTTCCGTCCATCACGCCTCAGTTGTAAAGACCAATTGCACGTTGTGCAATAAACGTCAGGCCGGTTCACATGTAATAAAATATCGTTAGAAGGATGTTGTAACACCTTCATTCCTCGTTGCACCTAAATGGCATTTCTTTACACCGTCATGACATTAGATTGTGGGTTGTATTTTACACGGTATCCATCTTGACAAATCGGTAACGTTACCTTCAATGCTTTCTTTTCACTATTTTCTCGTTACATTCTTAGGATAGATGATGGCTATTTCCCAAACAGCACTCACTACGTTAAATATTGAGACGTAATGTCGAAGACCTGCTAATGTAAGTCGTACAGCAGCTTCTCGTCAACGCACGTATACGGGTTCGTTCATAGGTTGTTCGTCACATGAGCAACAAAGTTGTAAAACATTGCCTTTACAACTGAAACAAACTATCGTTAAGCGTCTGAGAGCAACAAAGTGGATTATGATAAGACGGGTCTTGTTAGCACGAGCAATTCGCTGATTACGGCGAGCTTATCATAGATGTGGTATCATCGTTTGGGTCATGGCATATTGATGGATTAATCACCCAAGAGGGGCCACGGCTGGATTAAGGTAAAACGTGTGCAAGTCAAAAGGAAGCAAACTGGGATGAGGCTGGCGTCTCTGGGGCGATTGCAGTTCTGATGTTCAGACAACATGTCCGCTGTGTTCTTATCTTGTCATGGTTCTCGCTGTATCTTTTCCCGGCACAAAGACTGCGCAGAGGACTCGATTAATGAGGCGAAGCCACTGATTAATCTCGGATTGTTTGAACTAATTACCGTGTCGTAAAATGGGTCGATTCATCTGGGCCCGATTGAAGACAGTTAAAACAATGCAGATATATCCATGCAGATGGAAAGCAGATGTGTTTAGAGCATCAAATGATTCAGCACCATTGAAAGTGCTCAACATTTTCAATGATGGAAGCCTCTAAACTCTTTCAAGTTGATTCCTTCAGACATCGATTGTAACTCCAATTTATACATGAAGAGAGTTCACCCTGAACGTGGTTTTTATGCAAACATCACCCCACGAATGGCAGTAATACCGTGTCTCCCTGCCCAGTATAGGTGGTGCAAGTGGTAAATATGCACAGCATGGCTTCTGAAGTTTTCAATTCCTTCCGGTAACATAAAGCTGTAGGTGGGAATATGCGAACATAATCCCGTAGATGAAACCTTATTGATCGTTATGGGGAAAATCACCATCGGGAACGGATCTTCAGCGCAGTAGCTTCGCGCCGGAACGGGTCATCTTTCTTCATGTTGGCTTGAGCACAAAAGGGCGCTGAGAAAATGTTCTATCTGACCTTTGGAAACGAAATTGTGCCCTGGGCCATGTGTGGAATGGCGCGTTTTATGGTTGGTAAAGTTAGATTTGTCATTTAGATGATGCAGTGCCTATCGCTCCTAAGTCAAGGCAGGCCAAACGGCGCCCTGAGATCTCCCCGATGTGTGAGTGATGACCTATCCTGTACAGAGGAAGAAACATTAAGGTTCCCCTGTAGCATTTTATGTTTTCGTGTCACTACAGGAATCATACCCCTTGTGACTCTATCCTTTCTCTGCTTATTCTTTTAATTCCCATTAGCCCATACCGCCCGCCCAATATAACATGAAATCGCTCGGTAAAATCGATTCTAGCCGCAGAATGGAGCCACGGACAACGAGAAAACGAGCCATGGGCTTACGGTAATCTAGGATGACAACATTTCCGTAGAGAGAAATACACCATCGCAGAACGGTCTATCATCAGGACAAGTGATAAAAAGTCAAAGCTGCAAGACTGTAGTTATAGATTCTGTTATGCTGCCTCCTTCAGTGGAAGACTTGACGAACGCATACATCGTCAGGCACAAGAGTTAGTGTACAAAGTTAGATTACATGCAAAAAGTACTTCATCGTCAGGCACAAGAGTAAGTGTACGAAGTTAGCTTACTTGCAAAAAGTATGTCATCGTCAGGCACAAGAGTTAGTGTACAAAGTTAGCTTACATGCAAAAAGTACTTCATCGTCAGGCACAAGAGTAAGTGTACAAAGTTGCTTACATGCAAAAGTATTTCAAGGTCAGTGAACCAGAATGTACCAACTTTTCCGTTCATGATTTACAACTACACGGAGCTAGCCGCTGTTACATCGCGCAATCTTCTCCTAAAGACATTTACGACGCAGTATGACTGCAGATGTAAGCATGTCCTCCAGGCAAGGTGCTGGGTGCTGGGTGGGGAGATGGGTTCTGGCTGTGAAGGTGATCAGACCAGATTGCGGTCACCACACTGGTGCGGAGCTGTCACCGTTTCTCATTACCAAATGGCTATGTCATGTCTGCTTCCCCTGCGAGTCCAGGAGAAGGTGATTTCTGGACTCGTATTGAACACTGGAGTATTTACAAGATCCCAAATTACGGCAAGCCTGATTACTTCAGTGCGAACATGCCTCCCAGGCTGCCATAGTGGGGGGCCTGAAATTAATTCTGATCTTAGCGTGCGGTAAAGGTCCCGCGCGCTACGTTCCTGTGAGGTGCAAGTAAAACGCATATAAAGACACGGCCGTGGGTCGCTCAAGTATTGTGAAATATCGGCGAACATATAGTGTTGTTGAAAGGTACAACCGTGAATATCATGACACACAGCGTTATGTTGATTATTGCTTGTACAAAAGCAATGTTATGTGTGTTTAAGGTCAACAAGGTATGTAAATAAGAAGATTGTGGGGCCAAACATTGTGGGGCAAACATGGTGGCGCAAATAAGTAAATAGCATAAACAAATCTGTCTTATACGCAAAGGACTTGCTCTGCCGGATGTCACCAGTCGGTAATTGTTTTTGTTAGTATTTCTTCACAACACCACGGATAAGGGCCGCTTAGTTACCGCTAGGAGGGGCAATATTTTCTGCATGCTTGATTCAGGTCACGTTAGTCGATCCGATCAATGTGTGACAGTAGAGAAAACCCACTCAAGAAATGACTTACGCTTCAGAGAAGTGATACAAGCTTAAGCTTGCTTTACTGTCAACATCATAAAACAGCTACGTATACCTCTTCAATGTTGACGCAAGAACTAATTGTTACGTCCAGCTGCTTAGTCCATCTTACGTGTGTTGAGGAAATTTTCCAAGATCTGATTCGAGTTGGCACTAGGTGTATGCATAGCATATGTATGGCTATCTTTGGGTAATATTTCACAGCTACATAGTTAACGTTAAAGTAGCTACAGAATATCGTAAGAGACGTGAATGGGGAAATGTCTTGTATGTGTCTGAAGACCAACATGGTGTTTGTACATGAATGATAAGGTATATGATGACTTTTAAAGAATATGAAATAAAAGAAACCAGGTCTATTGATGTTTTATGTGCGTTATAGATGTATCTTTGTTGCCTTGAATTCCAAGCATGCATATATGATGTGGGGTCAGATAGAAATATGCTTCAACCTTACTCCTCGGTTTCTTTACAACACGGAAAACTTTGATTTGATGACACGTCAAACTCTTCAAGACATAACTTACAGAACAGCACAGCCTGTGTGTTCGACAAATGGTAGGTTCGTCTGACACATACATGAGTCATATGTGAAGTCGCGTGGCGCAGCGGCGGCATTTGTGCCTCGTGACCGAGAGGTCGCGGGTTCAAATCCGACTGCGTGTCACCGATCTTGTGTCCTTGGGAAAAGCACTTTACACTGCTTTCCTCACTATACTCAGGTGAAAATGAGTACCTAGCTTCGGCTAGGGCCGTCCCTCGGATAGGACGTTAAATGGAGGTCTCGTGTATGGGGAGAGTCACACCCTATGCACGTTAAAGAACCCCCACACGTGCGATGGTGCGGTGTGAGATGGAGCAAACCCTTCTGTCTGGAGTTGGTGATTCACTTCAAATCACCCGGACGGGAGACCTGGCGCATCCCCGTCTTATAATTAGCCAGCGAAAGGGTATAACCCCGCCGTGTGTAAACACGTGCGAACATGTGTGTATGGCGGCTTTGAAGAGGTGATCTTTGACACCTGTTTCGCTATACCCTTCGTATATGGAGAATTCTAATAAATAAAATTTAGATAAATAAATAAACATGTATTTGAAATACAACTAAATCTATCAATAGTGATAGATGGTGGATAAAAGCATAGCGAGTGCATTTGAAACAGTTTCCAATGACACAAGTGACTGTATATTAGGCAGTAAATCTTCTTGGTCCAGATGTTTAAAGATGTTCAGGAAACCTTGTCATCTTTTCTTTTTACAATAGGATTACATTTCAAGGAGAAAAGGATGAAAGATAAGTTTATGATGCGACGTAAAACGTTGCACATAACGCATGAATGGAGATGAAAGGATTGCGATTCTTCTAAGACTCACTCAAAATTAGTAGTACAGGGACTATCATTTTTTTTCATATCCAAGACAAAGTGGAAGGAAACAGTCGGATTGGTTACTTCGATGGTCGCTTATAGAGGAGTGATTTCATACAAACTGAAAGATGTCTCCAGGTATCTCCTGGAAACAGAGCCATGAATGCTCCGCTGACTTCACATAAACTCTGGCTACATAACTCCAGGTGACCACACGTACCTTCTGCCGACGGAACTCGAGGGGCTTCCTGTACTGCAGGAGATGTAGGGAGACGTCCTCAGGCATGTTCCTCATCGCCGTACCGCTACACCTCTAATGGTCACTGCAGCCCCTTCGTTACGACGGACTTTGATTCTCAAGGTGTTTCTCGCGATAATTTGTCTGGTGAAACCGAATCCTGATCGTAATATGATTTACTGGCTGGAAGGTCGCAGCTGGCCGGTCTGTCCCGGAGCTGGTATGGCGGTACTCATGAGTCAGGATTACCTGGGACAGATTGGATCGGCACTCCGCCGGCCGTGAAGCCACCACCTGTGATAAATCAGCCTCTACTGAAGCACCTCTGGTCGCGTGAGTCTGCTGAATGGGGTAGCCTGGAGTGCTGTGTGGTAGATAAGCCCAGACACTTTGGCAGCTCAAGATTTTCTGCCGCTTGTTAATTCCGTACATTGTTTGTGGTGACGCATGAGGAAAAGTCGTGTGTCGCACGCGGTCTCATTTCACCATGCACGACCTACTGCTATAACTCAAGACAACTGGTCCATATAACGGGGGTTTGGGATTAAGATCTTGCTGCATGCGTCTTTCATACAGTTTTTTGTTCTTTTCATACAGCAACTATTTGTTGCAATAAAACATAGAAAACTGTGCTTTAAAACGCAGTAGATTCTGTAAATGCAGAAATGTTCGCGGTGGATTAATGTTCGCGGTGACCACTTCACCGCGAACTTAAAACCACCGCGAAAAGTCATTTTTCCCGCTACCGCGAAATTAAATGCATTTACAGTAAGTTGTGTGTGGGACTGTGGGTGTTTCTAGAACTGATGCTCTGTTATAGTTTCCTAAAACTGATATCCTGTTATAGCTTTACACATGTAAGCATGGGGAACATGTGTAACAGAAGCAGTTGGTGCAACGGCCAAACAAGTGGCCAAACAAGGACAAACCAGAACGGCGAATAACTTTTAACATTGGTAATACCACAACTGCCCTGATCGTTGAACGTAACTGTCCCCAAAGTAATACAGATGGTTTATGGCAGTAGACCTCCCGTCTCCTTCTTGATCTGTTTGAAGATCCTTGGTTAGAACAATCCGCCAGTGGATATACAGGGATTTGTTTCGTTTATGCACAGTATCTGTAGTTCTCTGATCCATGCACTCCAGTCCGAAGGACCAACAGTCCCTACGCGTTTACATGCAGTCTACAGCCCCTGATGGGTCAACTTAGGCACAAAATTAGCAAAATAATTGGCAAGACATTTGTGTGGCAAACACGATTATGACGCTCTTACTTTCATCTACTTTAAGTAGACCTATGCACAATTATTTAGCTGCAGTCTTCCCGGTAAGTGGCACTAATCTTCTGTAAAGAATATCCATGGAGCATTCGCTACCATTAGTATTCACAACGGACAAAGGTATGGGACAGCGCGGTGATTCCAGGGCACAGAGGTTGCATACTTATGAAGAAAAGACAGTCGTTCAATTTGATCTCAGATAGTTGTGGGTAAAACTGGTTGGACAGTACAAGCCTTGGGACCGCGCCTTGGGAACTATGTTGGCGACAACCTTTAAGGAAACATCCCTGTGGTCATACCTGTGAGCTTTTCTGTACAGACAATAAGAACGCCCTTTTCTAAGCAATTATTGCCGCCCACATACCATCTAATGGTGGCAAACATCAAACAACACCTTTGGTTCGATCTCGGTGGTATATAAATCGTTTGTACAGTATACCTACGCAGGGTCTACCGAAAGTGCGAAAAGGAACGAAAAGGAACGAAAAGGAACGAAAAGGAACGAAAAGGAACGAAAAGGAACGAAAAGGAACGAAAAGGAACGAAAAGGAACGAAAAGGAACGAAAAGGAACGAAAAGGAACGAAGTATGAAGCAAACTAAAATAAAATCAATGAGGTGGTATATAAATCGTTTGTACAGTATACCTACGCAGGGTCTACCGAAAGTGCGAAAAGGAACGAAAAGGAACGAAAAGGAACGAAAAGGAACGAAAAGGAACGAAAAGGAACGAAGTATGAAGCAAACTAAAATAAAATCAATGAGAATATAAGGGACCGGTACTGCGGGCGTTAGAAGCCTATGAAACGTGTTTTATTTTACTCAGAATTTGGCAATATCAAATTTTTACGACGCTGTTTTAGGCTGTTGTGTTTGTGTGGCTAAATTATTCTCTGAAGATCAGCGAAATACAAGGAAACAGAACTGAGATAAGAAAGTAAGGATTAAAATTCAGTTACTGGTGGGTGATGGATAAATATCGATTTATATACATTTTCAGAATGAGGCAAGATTGTAGCGTTGTTGTTGTATTTGGGTGGCTTCTGCTCTCCCAAGATGGGAGCGCCGCATGCAAATGACCTGCGATTGTTTACGTCTAATAGAAATCCGGTCTGGAATGATATGCTAAATAATAAACTGCTGCCCCACGAGCATGACAGCTCCCTTCAACAAGGCCCACAACATGGTTTTCTGGAAACTGGAGACATATCTTCTTGCTCGTTCACGACAAAAGAAAAGCTGTGAAAGGATAGACATGTATACATTGTACCAAGGAGTTTTCATCACGTTGTATCATGAGTATTAATCATTTTGGCGGGAAGAAAGGGCCAACGTGAAGAATTTGTGCAAAGGATGATAGGAAACTAAGGAGAGATCTGGCGGGCGACTCACGTCTCCCGTGCGGGTTCGGCAGAAAAAGTCTTTGGAACCAGGCCTCGAATTGAAATCAACGCGGTGTCCCGATTGCCCTGGGCCACTTATAATTTAGGCCGGGAGCACTAGAAAACGACTTTGTGACATTTTTTGGACCGTAGAAAAATAATCTACACCAGAATGTCAGCCCGTCAAACGTTTTTCAGACGCAATACTCAACCTAACCCCCCCCCCCCCCCCGAATTTGATCTGTGGCAGCCCGCGTGGGAACCCGGGACTCACTGATTCGTGACTCCGCCCATCGCCTTTGATTTGTATTTAGCTATTTCCACGCGTGCACTTTCCCGCCGGTTCGCCGTTGAACCATTGGAGCTCTAGGAATTTCGTGGAACAAGCCACAAAATGCAAAAATAAAGACCGTTTCAAATGCAATTGCCGATCACAGTACCGTTACCTTATATTCCCATCGATTTTATTTCACTTTGCTTCATACTTCGTTCCTTTTCGTTCCTTTTCGCACTTTCGGTACTTTCCTTTTCGTTCCTTTTCGTTCCTACCCAATCTTTTCGTTCCTTTTCGTTCCTTTTCGCACTTTCGGTACTTTCCTTTTCGTTCCTTTTCGTTCCTTTTCGCACTTTCGGTACTTTCCTTTTCGTTCCTTTTCGTTCCTTTTCGCTCCTTTTCGTTCCTTTTCGCTCCTTTTCGTTCCTTTTCGTTCCTTTTCGTTCCTTTTCGCTCCTTTTCGTTCCTTTTCGTTCCTTTTCGCACTTTCGGTACACCGCCTACGCAAGGGGCCTCCCACTCCCGCTGCAATCTGCGCTTTACAGTACTAGTCTCGAAGTAGAACAAACTCCATGAAGCGGCCCTGCTTGTTTCTTCAAAATCAACTTGAATCCAAGTCAAAATGTAAACTACTTAAGCTAAGTTGTTCGTACAGAATGCTCCTTCGTATTCGCTAAGTGGCAGATGGCGTTGATCGACCTCGACGGACACCATGTGGCTAATATCGACCTAACAGAGGAGCGCGTGTTTTCTGGAATGTTAGAGGACAAACCAAGCTTTACTCACCAGAACAAGTAGGAGCCGAATTCCCGCTCAGTGCCGAAAGCCATAATCCTGCCCTGCCGCCCACTCAGCAGCTATGGTGCCGCGCAATTATGAGGGAAGGAAATGACGTGCTCAGGTCTGTAGGCAGAAGGAACAGGCACTCAATCATGTCGGCTAACGGATGGTGCTTTTCTATAGTACTGGAAAAGTATAATTACCGCCACACATAGAGCTTGTTAATTATTAAAATACATTTATGATACTAAACGTTTACTGAAGCGGGACGATGATGTTAACCTAGTTTGCTAGTTTCCTTCGCTGGCAATGATAGAAGAAACAAGAGGCAGCATTGTCCATTAGCCCGGAAAAAGGACATCGTGGTGTGATGTGGAATAGCTTCATAAGATGATTGATTTCCCTATGATGTATTTAGGCTATATTTGGATTACACGAAGACGTTGATTGTATTTAGGCTATATTTGGATTACACGAAGACGTTGATAAACGTCTCAAGCGTTTTGGGACATATCTACCCATTATTTCTGGTCATTTCACGTCCATGTGATCTACTTCACCTAACAAAAGTCTCTCATACAGGAGAAAACAAGAAACTTTTTTCATTTCACAGATTTATGAGTTGCTAAAAAGTGTCATGTGCATTACAACAGAGGGAAAACAATTCCCGTAGCTCGGGCGTCAAGTTGAGCGACACTAACTCCTACTGACGTATCTCAATAACAAGCCCACCCCAGGCGCTGGTTGCTTACAGATAATGAAGCTAAGGATCAGTTCCTCTACAGGGGAGAAGGATACGATCCGAAGTATAAAATGCAGCCGAACGAGGTGTGTCAGTCACGTTTACGAAGATTACTTGAGTACCAGAGAGTGGGATGACGTTTCATTAACTAGAGTTCCACGACCTCATACCTTCAACCATATGAAGCATCACTTAAGCAGTCTACAAACCAGAAATCCATCAACACCTTTTTTTAGTTATTCCCTTTCAAAGTCTGAAACTAAACCAGTCCTTGCAGTTCCAACATGCCAATAGGGGTCCCCAAACCTACACCACTTACACTCGTTCCATCTACCAATTAAAAAATAATGACCATAGCTTGTCCGGAACTAGAAATATCAAACCCGGAAGTTCCGCGGCAGTAACTTAACAAGCCGCTAGGGGGAAAATCTCATCATTTCTAGGTATAATCAAGACCTACCCATACACCAAATATCAATACAATCCATCCAGGCGTTCTCGAGTTATGCTGGTCTTCTACAAACACACAAACACACCCAAACACTAACCAAAATATAACCTTCTTGGGGAAAGTAACTAAATCTTGCCAAATGTTTCTTTAAATTTAGTAGTTGGTTGCCTACATGATGAAGTGCCCCTGGTGGAAGATACCATGTAAAAAAAGACAGTAGAACAAACATCTTTGTCTAACTGCCTGACTTATCATGTACCTCAGTAGTTACTGTGCATCGACCATCGCAACCAACTGTAAGTCTACTTTAGGGCATGTTCTTTCCTTTTTCTAGGGGCATTCCAAATGGAAATCCTGCAAGCAGCAAACGGTCATTAGAGTTAAAGAACAAAACGATAGAAAACACAATGTAGGGATGTAGACTTTCTCAACTCGCCTCAACTTTCTCTTTATAGCTAGTCTGGCAGCTCAATGTGATTCCCGTACCAGCTGATGACAGTGCACAAGTGAGCTTCCAAAGTAATGATCAATAGCGGCTAACCTAAGATGAACCTACTACAGTCCAGGAGAGTAATGTAATGATCAATAGCGGCTAACCTAAGATGAACCTACTACAGTCCAGGAAAGTAGTGTAATGGTCAATAGCGGCTAACCTAAGATGAACCTACAACACTCCAGGAAAGCAGTGTAATGATCAATAGCGGCTAACCTAAGATGAACCTAATACAGTCCAGGAGAGTAATATAATGATCAACACCGGCTAACCTAAGATGAACCTACTAACGTCCAGGAGAGTAATGTAATGATCAATAGCGTCTAACCTAAGATGAACCTACATACGTCCAGGAGAGTACTAGTAATGTAATGATCAATAGCGGCTAACCTAAGATGAACCTACTAACGTCCAGAAAAGTACTATTTCTGAGTTTCGAAAGGACTACCAAACAACGTATCTTCTGTGTTTGTTGGCGGAGTTGACCTTTATACAGGGCTAACGTACGACAATTTGCGTTCCAAACTAAGGAAAATCGGAGGTAATTCATACGTGCAAAATTAAAAACATAATATCGACCTCAAACAAGAGTTCGGAGACCTCCACGAAATATTCTTATTTGCAAATCATAGCATGTCCAGGTCAAAAGATACGAAAAATCGAAGTTCTGCTGCAGTACCAAGGTCGCACCTTGGCCCTTCGTCTTCCCAGCCCCTACCTACGTACCAAATATCATTACAATCCACCCAGAGTTATGCTGACAAATGCACAAATATCGGGACACACAAACAAACAGACACACAGATAGACGAACAGACAGACATACAGACAGACACACCAAAAACTATACCTCCCTTTTCATGGAGGTAACTAGATCCGTTTGAATGTATCCAGATGATGTGAAACTAGCTAGGTTTTATGAAAGGTAAAACTGTCGTAGCTCAAACCCTCTCTGTTTTATTGACGAAGCTTGCAATTGAATAAATCTAGTGTACAGATGTGCAAATTTAGATCAACAACAGACAAAATATGAAGAGTGTCGTACCACCTAGAAAAGTTCGTCGTTAATCCTGATAGGTGACTAAAAACTCCAGGCCCGTTATTCCGTGTAAGGAGTGATTTTCATACTCGCCGTAAGTTTCTTCCAGAGCATGTTTCCACAGAACGTGCCAGACAAAATCTCTGTGTATAACGATTTGTACTCCAGGCCAAAGTAAAGTCGCTCAAACAACATCCGTCAAAAAGAAGATTACACGTCATATGTTTATAACTTTTCTTATCAGAACGGAATGTACATGAACTATGCATCAAAATGAACTGATAGCCATGTTGTAGAATAGAACTCCCATATATCATGAATTTATCATTTGATGAAGATTGGATGAATCCAGTCCACAAATGTCCTCCCAACACAATAATCGATTACAGTCAACACAAGATGAATTTCCAACAGCCCAGAAGTGTACGCGTCTGATGGTGAGTTTTACTGGGACTATAAAACAAGCCGACACAGCCCCTAAATCCGGACATTCCGTGTCTGAAGGCGACCGTTAACGAAGATGAGGGATTCAACCTTCATTTCCTGCACGCATTTAGTCGTGGGGAAAGATAGATGAGTGACTATTCTCAAAACGTTGTGCAAAACTAGGTTCTTCTTACAGCAATGTGTGCTAAAAATCGCTGACACTGATTTAAGACTTCTTATGGCGTGAATCTGGAAGATATAGGAATGTGCTTTAAATCTACATAATCATAGTCTAGCTATGGATGCTTTGGCCTTTTCCATGCTGCGGTAACAGTCACTTCGTGATGGGTTGATTTAGAGACGGCCGTTACGTGACCTCCCAGCCATTTATCAAAACGACTCGAACACACTTCTCTGTCGTGGCGCCATAATCATGTCCTATGGTCTGCCTTCTGAGTGCGCAATACATCATCATAGAGGCATGCTGTGTTTTTTCTTTAATCACCATTATAGGAGTCCCCAAGTTTTACGTCTGCAAAACAGACTGATATCCAACATGGCACATAGATGAAAACTCTAGTATGTACCCAATGTCTACATGCATATGTAAAACGTCTACATGTACGTTGTAAATATCTGCTCAATGACACCATCTAGCGCCCGAAGCCTGGTCTTTGTTTATTCCCTAATGTACAGTAGATTTTACAAGTTCTATAACTCCCTCCCGGAGACCTATCTGGATGCCATAAGATACGACGCTCCTGGTACAGCGCTGATAATGTCCCTGCCTCAGGTATGCGATGTTACTATTGATAGAATTTTACACCAAACACCTGCGGTAGAACGCTGATACATGTCCTTCCATTAGACGACATCCCCGTCAGTGATAAGGAAGACCAGCCCAACGCGTAGCAGCCGTACATTTTGTGCCAGAGGCCTACTGTGACGAGGCCCACTGAAGCAAGCAGTTCCTTATAAGAAGCACACTGATGAGTAACAAGTTTTGCAGACCTTTGAGATGAGTTGTACCTACGGAAGTCTGTCTGAGTTATCCGTCTCTGTCCCCTCTCCACGCGCTGTACACTGTCATTAAAGACCCCTTTATCACAGAATAGATGTATGCGGTGTCGCCCGGGGCTGAGTACAACGGGGATCTGCACGAATTATTGCCTAAGTACATGGTCCAATGCAAGGCGGTAAATAATTCCCTTTGGCTAACCGAACTACGTGATGAGCTACTTACCAGTGTATTTCCAAGACTGTGTTGTACAGTTGATAAGGAATTCGTCATCATTTATAAAGGAGTGATTACAGGGGTGTCGCCAGGAATATCAACACTACTGGAAATAGCGGAAACGGCCTCCCATACACAGGCAAAAGGCTTAGGATTACGGAGAGCATGGTTATAAATCATACTTCACCTGGTATGTCAAGTCCAATAAAAGCTTCTGCACGTATCATAACTTAAGGACTATGTTTTGGCATGAGTATGCATATTGAAAGATTGACAAGTCTCCACTAATGCTCGGTGACGAATATGATGTATGCGCCAGTACTAACCGTGCCTAAGCTACACATGCATCAACGTCGTCTGCACAACTGTACCAGCGTCACGGACCACAATCATGCCAATTTAGCACAAGTACTGACTTAAATTTCCCCGCACCACGGCCCACCTACTGCAGGATGTATAGGCTCGTAGGAATCAATAACAAAGACTTGACGCGCCGTTGTACCGGTCATGGGGAGTTTTTCATCTATCTTCCTTCCTCAGCCCGGCGGAATTAGGAAACACCTAATATCATATACTACAAAGGACAATCATAGTAAGAGTGACTTATATCCGGACAAGACATCGATGATGTTTCTGATGTCGTAGATTTTTAGACACCCAGTATTCACCCCTACGGCCGATGAGGCTATGGGACCGGTGAGGTGAGGTGAGGTGAGTATTCAAAACTGCAGCTGAATCAATCTTTGCACGTTAATGACATCACACGACTGATCTACGTGACTTTGACTTTGATGAAGTATCTTTGTATTAAGGACGTGTAGAAATCGACTTGGTGCACAAAGAAAGCTTCATTATAATATGATAGCATCACTGTATTGTAAGTGTAATAAAGTAATCTCCAAGCAGAACTATCGGTGCTACTAGTAATATTAAAAGCACCCTTTAGGATCAATAAATCATATAAAGAACTTGGGCAAACTCAAAAGAATACTAACTCACACTTAATAATAATCATCCTCAGATGTGAGCCGAGGTCAAATGTTGGGAACTACACCGGGCACTGGGTTGGAATCAACTACAAGAGCGAAGGACTCGTCATACCTGTACCATGGTTTATAAGTGCCTTCATGACCTAGCACCCAGCTACTTACTCAACACATTTCGTTTTAGCAACCCAGTCCACAGTTTTAACACCAGACAACCACACCTGCTACACATACCCAACTATACACTTCAAGAGCAGGTCAACGCACTTTTGCTGAAATAGACAACACACTTAAGCCTGAGATAAAAGAATTACTACTCCTATAACTCCATGAATGGATGTCCCAGGTTTCGGCAGTAAAACCGTGGCACATCAGTAGTGACTGTCATGTGCCAACATGATCGATGTGGCGGTCAATCTCTGTCTAGTTGCTAGATATATCCCGCACTGATTCAGAAAAACGATAGTAGTGTAAAGCGGCTGGAACTTTACTACCGGATTATCAAAGGGAGGCCCTGTGAGGATGAACATACGGTTCAGCAGCGGCATACATTCTGCTATCTGTTATCATGATAAGCTGATGTTGTAAAACGTACTATTCTCTGATGTCTTACCCAAGATGATGTTTGACAATCTAGATGTGTTTGTAAAGTTGAGAGAGTTACATGTACTTGCAGGTGACCTTCACGTACCTGATGATAAGACGGCTGCCGACCAAACTAATCCCGACATCTTACATAGGCTACTCCATTTGCTCACAGAATCCCCGTATCTATTAGACAGTAACCCTTTTAACGCACTATTACGTGTAGGCTCGGAGACTACGGGGGCAGCGATTCCACGCAAGATAGCCGATAACTCCAAGAAGAGGTGATACAAGGCGACAACTTAACAGTAATGGGGTTCACCCTGATCAAGAAAGCCCATTTTTTTCTCCATTTTCTTCCATTCCAATCGTCACCCTAATTAACCGTCACAGAAGACGGGCTTTTCACTCTTCATGCGTACCCGGAAGCGGGAAGCCGCGCCTTGTACTGAGGAAGACGGTTCCTACCTACATTTGCATGTTCGTCTCGCCTAGATCGTGGCTTTTCTGCATCTAGCTGCATTATATCGCATTATACTTAGACTTTAATCAGAAACACGAGAAAGAAATTAAAAGAGTTTAAGCTTCCCCCCGTGCTACAGCGGGAAGTACGATCCAATGGGCAAAGCTAGGACACGTTTTCTTCCTCATTGGAGGAAGACATAATCTACACTCGCGAACGAAACAACTGAGCTACCACGTCCACATATATGTATCTAATTTCATTCCATCTATGCCTTTAAATTTGTGTCAACAAATGAAACTTTGACAGAAAGACATTGACATACTAGGAATGTGTCATGTCAACTTGATGACCTTCTAAGACATGATATGATGTGTGCCTCTGATCCAGAGCTTGGACAGGTATGGTGCTGATGGGTGACAGTTAACGACACTCACATAAACTCGCGCAAGGTGAACGCCAATGTTGATTCACTTTCAAGTTCGCACCTTTACGTGAGGTCGTCGGCTGACCTCTGAAGCTTCATCAAATGACTCCAGTCTGAAGAATGATATGTCAGACGGAGGTGTTGTTTGGCGCTGTGAAGACTGGCCAAGAGTGGAAGCTTCGCCTCGTGAGGTCACCGTCTAGGTCAGTCTGAACGTCAATCTGCCGGTCTTCGATATTTCTACGTCGTCATTCGACTTCAGAACTGCTCCCAAATCACATCGTGCTAAAGATCAGACCTTAAAGTGTCAAAGACTTGTAAATTTATAATGCATGGTACCGTAACTAGGTATTTAAACTATGCTCCCTTCTTTCCAACTTTGCCCTGCTTGCAACCTTTGATAGACCTTTCCCTAATTTCAATACACTTCAGAGGCAAGAAATCAGACCAACCAGGCTTCAGCATGGTTTCCTCAATCTCTTACTTTGACCTGACATTTAGAAAGATTTCACTGCGTGGCCTTCTATCGGCCCAGATATGTCTGTTGTTATGAATCGTTACCGTCTTGGCAGGAGATGAAGGGCATTCAGAATAAATCTATCTGGAGGGTCTGGGACTAGAATTGTCCTTTCAATTCAGGTTCAACGATTCCAATGCACGCATTGCACCCACGCCGAGCATTACACGTAAGCTTGCTGTCATGTATGTCTAGACGGAAGAAACACATGGGGATTTCGAGACAAAGTCAGTCAAACTGCAAAACAAATACTAGTCTTTGGAAAAAGTTATGGACGTTTTTTTCTTAACGTATTTGGATCCAAAACTGAACCATCTGTACGACTTTTTACATATCGAACTAGAGTTCCACGAACACATGCCTTTGTCAAATAAACCAGGTTTGTTATGTAGAATGATGTCTGTAGACATGAATGTGTTACTCATTGCATTTTTTAAGTCATATGCCTGGAGTTGGTTTTCTTTAATTTTTCCATTAATCATGCAAATTAGATCCCAATTTAAATAATTAATATCAAATTGTATCAAGCATTACTTAAGCTATCAGCTTACCAAAAATCATGATGATCCTTTGGTCCCTTCTTGACCTATTCTCTTTCAAAGTCTGAAACTAAACAGGCTCCTGCAGTTCCAAAAAATACGCTAGGGGGACCCAAACATACACCTCTCACTCTCTGCCCTCTTTTTCAGTTAGATACGTGACAACTTTGAAAGTCCTATCACGGAATGCAGTGGATTTATGAACATTCCTCATTAATAATGCAAATTAGCTGTTGATTTGCATAATCAGTATCTCATTATGTAGGTCTTCACTTAGGCAATCTACATACAAAAAATTATGATGATCTGTCAACACGTTCATATCTTCCCATTGATTATACAAATGAGGTCGTCATTTGCAATGAGTTCGTTATTTGCATAATTGATATCTATCGACATTTCTCTCCTTCCCAGCAACATATGTGACAAGTTTGAAAGTCATATCATAGAATGCAGTGGATTTATAAACTTTCCTCATTGATTATGCAAGTTAGCTGTTGATTTGCATAATTAATATCTCATTATGTTAGTCATCACGCATTCTATCTACATACCAAAAATCATGATGATCCGTCAACCCGTTCTTGAGTTATTCTCGTCCTAAGTTTGAAAGGAAACCGGCGTCTGGAGTTCTAAAAAAAGCCGCTAGGGGGCCACAGCACTCACTCTCTGTCTCTAGGGCTATCTACCACTCAAAAAACACGACCACAGCTTGACCTTCGTTTTCCCGACCCCTACCCACATACCAAATATTATCAGGATCAATCCAAGGCTTCTCGAGTTATGCTGTTCACACACACACACACACACACACACACACACACACACACACACACAGAGACAGACGTACAAGCCTAAAATGCCATTCTGGCAAAGGTAACAGGTACAAAGGTAAGATCGCTACGACTTCCACATATATACATAATGCAGAAAGCATTAATGTCAGAATGCAGCAAAATAAAATTTTTCACCCGGTTTTACCGACACAACGTTGCTTAACCATGTGCAATTCCTCCAGACTGAGTGTTATTGTTGAGGAGAATAAAGAAACTTATTAAAGATTTACTAACTTCGACGTTAGTTATACGAATTCAGGATGTGTGGTTGTGCTACTGCAGAATCTCTACTTGTGAGCACATGTCACGCCCGGCTGTAATCAGGTGAGATGACCAGAGTGTTCCCGTGGGCGGATGTAACGACTAACGTACCGGTCGGGCTGGCCCTGGTTCTTCTGGAAATGAACTCGTCACACCTTTAATAGCACGCTTTGTCGGATTCGGAAGGGTTTACATTTTTGTGCTCAATAAGATGAGTTTGAAGTTTTCACCAGGTGAATGACAAATAAGGGATAAGAATGATAGGGAGGTCGATGTGTGATGAAGTGTAGGGACGGACGTGATGTACATGGGCAGTACTGTACCGGACCTACATACGTGAACAAGATTGAATTGTGAGCAAAACTTAGAAACAGTGTCAAATCAATACTTGACAACGATCAAACGACCGCTGTACGTGTGGTACGGTAGTTTGCGTTCGGTGAAGGACGGTGATGGATAAAATAGCGTTATCTCGCTGGGTGCAATACTGACTCCGATCTCCGGCACCAATCCGTTACCGGGCTGTAAGTGGTAGGCAGTCAGTGCTTTACGCAACTAAGATATTTCATGTGGTGTTCTCTCTGACATTGTACTGCGAAGGGGTGGCGATAAAATCAGTCCGATCCATAACTTCCAGGTATTTCCAGGTAAACTATTTTTAAGTTTTTAGAACTATCTGACGTCGCTATCAGGACAGATATAAGATCGTAAAACCTTTAAGAATCGCGAATCAGAGTTAAAGCTGGAGATATAAGTTGTGATGGTCGAAGATCTGCAATGACTCCCATGATGTTCTCACACTTGCTAATTGTTAAAGATCAGCTCGGTATCTATCAAACTTGTTCTGTCTCATTAATACAGCGGCAGGTCGTCATTAGTGCGCATCACGCTTTAATGATCAAACTTGCTCAATTCTAACTTTCTTCACGAAATGTGACCATATTTGGTAGTTACCACTCTCCCAGGGGCTGTTCCTCATTACGAGAAATTTAAAACACTGATAAGAGCTTAATCGCTTAACTCCATTAGCACTGTAGAGACAAGGGGGTAACTACCCGGGGGAGAATACCGTAATTAGACCTCCCCATTTTCATTTCTTTCCTGGTCTCTAACATTCCCATGGGCGGCGATAGGAACATTATCATCAGACTTGTCTCCGCTGATTTCAGCAGATTTAAGGTGACAGGAAGGAACTAATCTACTCTTAGTGAGAACCAATAAATGTCATCCCTCCATCACCTTACCTTTACAGTCAGAGTGAAGCTATCGATCAAAACAAGTTTAATGAACGGCGCCAGGAGGTATCATAATCACGGTATAAACAACTGAGTCGCGCAAATCAGACCTTTAGCCGTGTATGTGCGCAGTGATAAGGAAATATTCTACCCAGAAATTGTGAATTGCAGACTATTTCTTTTATTGCAGGATAGATGTCATGGTGTAACGATACCCTGAAAATCCTGTTGAAATAAAATGCTATAGTACAGACTTTAATCAATTAACCAGTTGGATGATTGTGACGCTAGATAAAGCTTGTTGAATTATGAAACATTTCTTCCATACAGAGAGTAACGCTATGGAAAAAGAGCTGCCCAGTGGGTAGTTTACAGGCTGTTTTTTGCACTTCGAGCCGGGACCCTGTAGGCAACCCCGCGGCTGCTGGGCTATTTTGGGGCACAGTCGGGCTCCCGATTTTCTACAATAGAACTCGCAGTTAAAATCAAACGGGATGACGAAAAAGCGCTTAATCAAGTAAGTACCGCGAGAGGCCCCCAGCTTGTTTCTGTACTGGGCATATACATGTGCTATCATCAGTACATCAGTTTCCAAAGGAAAAAGATGCAGTTCACAGTGACACTTCATATTGTTCAAGTCTGACTGATGTCAAGCGAAAGAGGTGTTGGAGAAGGGATATATCCGGATACGGCGTCAGCAAGCGCCGCAATTTACGACCACACCCGCAAATGGTCTTTCTCCTAGGCCAACGGCCAAGGCTCACATGACACGTCATAGGCATAAATGTCTTTATTAGACGGTGCATTAGACGGAGATATCTCTTTGTTCCCCTACAATAAACTCATAGATCATAGTCCTTAACCCATGAGTTTCTGACGTCAATGAAACGCTTTCGATCTTTAATGACTGAAATTTCACATGTATTCCTTTTATGCTTAATAATATGCATTCATGGTTACATGACTTTGGACGTTTTACATTTCAAAATAGTTCATGTTTTTGTGCTATCAAGGAGGTTAATTTTAACCTCCTTGATGTTATCCATTTTAGTCATCTTGTTATCAGTGTACGTTTTCGAATTCGTTTCTGCTTTCGTGGCGGCGATTCACATACGGTAAGTTCTCTTAACTTGAGTGCGATGCCACATTGTCCGGCCTTTCCTTTTATTGAGTCTTCTTCAGTGAAAATAACCAAACCTCAGGCAGACAAGCAGCGTGGTAACTTTAGGCACACTGCAAGTATAGATGAGGTACCAATATGATTTATCTGCATAATTACTGAGAGATATTCAAATTCCATAGTGGTAAATAATGGGGAGTATCAGACATGTGGAGAAGTAGTAGTAGTAGTAAGCATTAAGTAGTAGTGTGTAAAATTGAACATTGAACTCTCTGGTCCAGGCGTGAAGAAGCAGCAGTGACACTTCTAAACCAGATGCGCGCCAGTGACCATCCGCTACACTACATGGTTACGGGGAACAGGCAACAGCAGACTGGACGCACACTAAGGAACAGCAACCAGCTAACACTACCGGCGTGTCGCACTGAGCGACTTAGAAAGTCGTTTTTGTATCAGGCAACATCTCTGTATAACAAGACCTTGTACTTGTAGACATTCATTTCCTCTCAATGACAATTGTCTAATGTTCTCTGGAAGACGAAACGCTGACGTCTATTATTATGTAACTCTATTTTATAATGAATGTTTTATAATGATACTTTTTTAAGACTGATACTCTCGGGCGAACACACGCCCACAATTGTAATTTGGTTTAGAATTTCAGTTTATGTACTAAACTGCAAGAACCAAAATAAAGCTCTCATCTCTCATCTCATCTCATTGGCAGACATGAATCATGTAATCAGTTTTTTCTTTACATTATTTATGAGAAATCACTACAATAGCCTTTACTGTTAAAATATGACTTTCATGCTTTCGACTTGTGTCATTTCGATAGAAAAGATGGTTAATCATAAAATGTATGCAGATGAGTTCCTTTTATTCACATAAATGATCGGAACATTTTATTTTACGTCACTCGAAAACATCAACATCATTTTGGTGAAGGTTTGAGGTCGTGGAGCTATAGTTATCAGCATTATTAAAATGTTACCATATTATTGTAACAAGAAAAATATGTGAAATGGGCTGTATTTTATTTAAGAAATCTGTGCGCGAAATGCCAACCGCTGTTTCAGAGAACATTTTGAATCTCCATGGTGGGTTCCCCAAGTGTGCACCGTATTCAAGCAGCGAAAGGGGCTTATGACTTTTTGCGTGAGCGAATCTTCACCTCAAAATCGGCCACCGTACCAATCACTGTTTTCCTTTCAGTCATTCAGGGACATCTAAACTACTCCGACAGATGTAACGCCATTGCGCCAATCGAGAGAATCTTGAATCTTGAATCTGGCCTTCAGCCCAGCCTCCTTTACATATCACATATTTATTTCGCTTTATTTGTGATGTTATGATTTTATCAAAATTATATTTTTCATACAGAGAAGATAATTAGATTGTACTTGGTCATCGGTCCACGGTGTAAGTCTTTCTCAGCAATCAGCCTTGGGTTTGATTGCATAGTCCACATGTCGAAGGATATGTCTCTCTAGAGATACACGTCTACAGTGGAGTAAAAGAAATTGTCTACGTGTAATTTCCTGTGTACAATACCGTGACAGCCAGTTAACGCGCAACTGTTCCACAGTCGTAGGGTCCACAACTGAACTAATGAACCGATGTATATTGGTACAGAATGGAGACAGCGCTCGTCCACACAAGATCTTATCGACGCAAAACAATTTCAGCCGATAATTAAAACGTCTCCATGAAAGCCGGTTTCCAGTTTTTCATCTCCGGGTCATCTCTCCAGTCGCCCGCGCGCGTTCGTCGCAAGTCGTTTTTTTTCTTTCGTTAGCGAGAAAAGAAAACTTGTGTTGATGGGATGAATAGACGGACTTAAGACGTACATTTGTCATAGGTTTACGAACACAATCCTTACCAAACCACAGAATGAGGTGTGGGTAATCAATATGCAGCGGATCAGAGTCCCCTTTCTTCCGCTGCAAGGAATGTGAATTACACTTGAGGGTTCGAGAACTATAAAACCTCACCCTAGATTCGACCACAAGAATAATGCGTAGTGAGGGGTAACAACAAAGACGAGGGTTAATAGTATTAATAATAGACAATGGCCAGCAGCCACATTACCTGTCAATATATTTCCAGGGACAAGTAACGCCGGAAATGTAGATGTGCAAATTACACCGATGGCATGAAGGGTATTTAGGAAAATGAGATTGGGTCTATTGACCTGAGGCAGGATACATAAACGTAGTCAAGTCAGACTCAAGCCTCATCAGGACTGACATTGACCTCTTGTCAGCATTGATCGGCTGGTGCATGTGTCCCTTACCCAGTCATTTATCGCTAGCTCCAGAGATACTTACTGATCATTGCACCGGATCAATAGCAAGATCAAGATCAAGTTTTTCTTTGGTGACTGTCCGTACACACGGTGAATTTTTTCCCCTCAATATCTCATACTATATTATCAATCAAGGGCGACACCCAGGGTACTTTTCACACTTAACACACTGTCATCCCTGTGATGTACAGAGTATCGCGCTTCATGTAGCTTCTGAGAAACACGGGTATCGGGAAATCCGTTCCTACAACCGGCCATGCTGTCTGTGGACTGTCTTCGCTAATTTCTAAAAACCCTATTAGTAAATATTCTGTATAACATACAATCTATGAAAGTTTTCTAACTCGCCGAGGTACATCGACGTGATGCATGTGAACCCTACCTTAGATGGGTTCACACGTGCGTATGAGGTCCGTATGGAAGTCTTATCCCATACCAGGCTTCGCAGGTTGCTGGAAAAAAAATCAAAAATCGGATACTAGTAAATACTGACAGATGATATGCCAGACGTGTTAGCTGCTGTGTAGCACACCATACTCCTCGGTCAGCTAACTCCTTTGGAACCTATATTTGTCCGATTTCTACTATTTTTACAATGAAACGTGGAGCCTGCTAGAGGCTGAAAACTTCATACGGACCTCATACGGACTTGAATATATTCATACGTGTGAACCCCTCTTCACATTACTGCCGATAGCTGGAGCTATTTTCTGGAGACTGAGCATTCTGTTTGACTTGGAGAGCTCGTCCCTACAAGTTTAATTTAAGGCCAGCTTTCGCCTGAATGCTTGCGTTACTCATAGGCCAGAGGAAAAAGACGTGAACAATTTTACCCTCCTCTGAACAGCCATTTACCACTTGTACGGCTACAATGCCCCCGCAACATGATGTATGTACACGGAGGTACCGGGCGTACGTACCTAGAGCTTCTATTGAAGTAACGTTCTGCATGTGGAAAAGGAAATAAAGCAATGTTACCGGATAAACGTCCCCGCTCGCTCCCTATCTAAGGACGAATGGAGTGCCTATTACCCGAGTCCAGACCACTCCCAGGTCCCGAGAGATTGAGAATCCCACATTTAAGGGCTTTAGTACATCGCATAACGACGTTGCTACTATGTGGGCGTCCCGAGCTGGCTAAGCCTTCCGATCGGGGTACCATAACGCTAATGACGGAAATCTGCCCGAGGCGGAACATGAAATGTCAAGACTTATCGGGCTGGAACTTTCCGGAGGGTGGCTGGAGTGCTACCATGCTCCTCCAACTGTAGCGATGTGGAAGTTGTAACAACTGGCAAACGCCTTCCCGGCGCCAGGGCACTGAAGCTTACACGATACAGGAATGGCTGTCGCCGTTGTAGCTTGAGAATCGTTGTCTAGCAAAGTTTGTTGTAACACGAAGCTACGCTTGGTGGTCCAAACATAGTCCTAACAACGATAACTGAGAGTGAGAGGGTCACCAAATACCGATGCACGTTTAAAGAATACTGCATCAAACAGTTGGACGGGAACCTAATGTAAACTAAGTACCGACGTGGAGTCGAAATTTTCTAACATCAATGAGGTTAAACTCCTACCATGGTATTGATCGACAAGTTAAAAGTAGCCATTGCGGGTACCGGTAAACTATCTGTAAAAAGTTCTGAAAGCCGCCGGCTCGGTCTGCTGCCTGGGCATCAGGGCGAGACTATCGAGACTGCTTGGTCTGCTGACGAGCAACTTGTACAGACGGTTAAACGGTTTACTGAGCCACCGTGCGTGAAGGACGGAGAGTTCGGTCCGACTTTTGGAAGTGTATGACTAGTTCTGATGGACAAACACAGGGTCAATACCAGACATTTAATGTCAATATGTACGGATATGACATGAAGACGGACTATAAAGGTGCACTCTCACCGGACGTGGGGCACGCTTGCGGCATTGCTGCGTTCGTTCACTGCGTCACTGTTTTCTTATTTTCTCCGATTTTTTATAATTCAGATATTGCGTAATACGTAAAATTATGGCAAAGAAGACGACAAAATACACTACAAGTATGAAAATTCGTTCTTTGTCCGAAGCTCTGAAATTCGTTGAGTATCTTTCGAACCCCGCAATGCCGCAAGCGTGCCCCCACGTCCGGTTAGAGTGCACCTTAAGGCATAGGCACATAACACACACACGCACGGAATCGTTTGAAGCTAGGCCTAGTGAGAGTACGTAGAGCGTGACAACTAGAACATATCAATGCTTTGCCAGCAAATGTAACATAAAAGAGACACAGTACAACCTAAATGTCAAATAACCTCACGTTTTGTAGCAACTTCATCTGTAGGAAAGGTCGAGTATGAGTACCAAAATGTTAAATGAGATCATAGTGACCAGAAAATCAGTTTTGACGCTTTGCTTTCACTTTGTAGCCGCGTGTGCCCCACAGGTCATTCCCGATTTAAAGCGCAAACACGTTCCAAGGTGCTGGCTTTTGAAGGTCGGTCTGTTCAGAAACGATACAGTAAAAACATTGGCGTGGTGGAGTGAGACATCATCCTTCGTCCAAATGAGAAACTGACAAATAAAAATTAGCCAATTTGTGATGAAATATGTCTCCTTCTCGTGGTTATAATCCTTGTAGGCAACATTATCAATCCTGTATTTCTGGTCGAATCACCAGCTAGTTCCCACTATTTGTAAGTTAATCTTTTGATTTACAGTGCACATTTCCATTTCTCCATCCGTACGCAATTTACCAGAAATAGATAGATAAACTGGCTTAATGGAGAACACGCTTTCAAACTACATAACTTGATTGGAGAGGAGTGCACAGAGTTGAAATTAAGTTTTCGAGACGGGCGCATTGTATGACGCTACGTTTTAAGGAAAAGGAAAGTATAGTTTTTAATCGATCCTTGGCTACATTTCAAAATTCACATCCGTAACAGGGTCGCGTAATGTCGGCTATTGAAACTAACCAACAACTCATGATCATGAATGCTAGCAATCCAACTGTTCCTGACCGTATCTTTAAGCCTTCAAAACCGATGTTCACCACTATCTTCTAGGTTAATAAGGTTTCTACCATTCATTCTCTTTAGTTCACTTTCTAGAAGTGGTCAAAGGGCCTTTTGCTTTTAACAAAGCTATTAAAAAAACTCCAAGCGTTAATGTTACAAAGAAAAAGTTGATTATATGATAAATATACTGTACTACAGGAAGTGTTTTCGGACTGCTTTTCATTTTCACTTCCAAAACAGAATCAGTTTCTGTACATCTCTCCTTCTCATTTCGATCAAAATACACATCAACATGACATATGACGTGGTCACCCCACGGAACTTTTTGCGGCACCACTTTGTCTATTGCCCTTGGCTTTTCCTGCCCTTTGCTGACATCTGAGGTTTGCTATTCAGCCCCGATGAGTCTTGAAGGCCCAGGGAAAGACCTAAAACAGCACACTCAATTTACTTTTATTGCACTTAAAACGATTTGTCTCTGAAATATGGTTACAATCAATACTGCTTTTGGCTATATCGCTAAGCTTAATGGTTCATTCTTTGGATCCCGTCGCTCTTGACCTGGTCACCCGTCCCACATCTAGGACTGCGCGTATCCTGCTGCGATAGCAATGACATTTTACAATTCAGTCTGTCCAAGCACAAAATATGAGTGCAAGCCCGTCAACAGAAATGATTTCGTAGGTTTAATGTACGGAAAATGACCTGAATTTTTGTAGAAGAATTTCTCGAGATGTTTCGATAAGATACTGCCACTTGCTGTTAGTTCTATCATCAGATGTGTTGCTGATCATGTTGAACGATTTTGATTCTGATGTATGTGTCATCAAGTAGGGTTTATCAAGACTACGTTGGTGTGACAGGCGTAATGCCGAGTTTTTGTTGACATTATGTCCCTAAGAGAGAAACATAAAATCATTTTCACCAGGCGAAAATATGAGTGTAAGCCCGTAACGGGGATCTACAGAAAGATGAAAAACAAATCCGGCGCCGCCTTTGCAGCTCTGTTTTGTTATTTGTTACATTAAAGAAATCACCATCGTCAGCTCAATGTCAGCGGTAGGCTTACAATCGCGTAGGCGTAGAAAAGCCTACCGAATAGCAACGATGGGTACCTCATGGCACTAAAGATACAGTTTTCCATATATCATGCTAAACATTTTTATCCTGAGGATAAATCATTAACGTGCGCCAGACGTGCTTTGTAGAGTATGAGCTGCTTGGGTAGGTCAAGCAAACACGTCAGAAAATGTTATTTGAAATGTCAATTCTCAACTGGACCGTACGTAGAGGTGCACTCGTTTTCTGTACAGGACAATATCAGAGGGGACAGGCATCTGGAACCAGGCAGACTCCGTTACAATGTTATATCAGAGTCGATGGGTGGCACCACGGACAGATCGGTAGGGAACATCGAGCACTCTTCTCTAATAGCAGTAACCTGTGCAAAATATCAATTCGTGGGGAAAAGCTTAAGTATCGGGGAGTGGTGGCTACTATCATAAGAATATGGAAAATATGCTTGATAATTACAAGAAGGAAGTCGTGCTTGAATCAAACACCATCAGACAAATTTCGCGGCATATTAAAGTCTTCTTGTCATCACAAGTCTGTATGTTTACACTGGCTATGGTGCTATATACTAGTATATGTAATTCCTGCTAGCACGTAAGAGCATAAAGCCATTCAACTTGGAAATTTCTTGCGTGTTCGATTTGAAACACATTACCGCTGCCTACATTGATTACTTTTTACTTCAATGGAACAGCTTAAAGTTGCTTTATGATCGAGTGAATGTGCTTATTTTATGATACACAGTAATGGGTTGTATACGTAGCAATCATTCTCAAGTTGTGAATCGTTCAGGCATTTTATACTCCATCCAATACCGATATATTCTTGTACAAAAACCTTTAAAGCATGGATATGTTACGTTCCCGTTCGTAAAACCTTTAGGAGTTGAAGAAGAATTGCGTAAAAGGCAAACACAAACACCCACAAGGTAAAACTCCCAACAATATTAATTCTATTTTTCATGTTACTCCATTAGGGTGTTAAAATTGGTAAATGTTAAGAAAAATGGACGCCGACGTAAAAGACTGCGCCAACTCCAACATCCATTGGTAGCTTATCGAACAACAGAGCCTTCATGATGAATATTTTCATACCTCCCAAGACGACGCTACATTTGCGCTAAACGTGCTTTCAGTCGCTCCACTCTCGCACACATTTACCTGCACTTCCCCGGTGACTAGGTTCTTACAATTTTCTCATCAATCAACACATCGGGACATCTGTTTAAGCCTAGGGGGTATCAAATTCAAAAGTAGGAATCACTTACCATTCGGTGATGCCCCTCCCTGTTACCGATCGGGTCGGAAGTAGGTAACTATGGCTAACGCTGGCGCTCGATCTGCCTTTAGCTGGATAAATAACTATAATTTAGTTAGATATTGTGTAACTACGGGACAAAACGTGGTCTGTGTCGCATCCTTCATCCAACCTACGAACAAGACAGTAGATATTTACTAATAGCCTATATACTATTTAACATCTGAGAGACGAGGGCCCAGAAACTACCTTCATACTATGGGACCGACAGACAGTCAGCCAGTTGTGCCACCACCAAAATATACTTACGGAATGTACCACTCACTCCAGATGGGGGGGGGGGGGGGGTCAAATCAATCAATATTACTTTATCTTAGAGATTTTAGAACAGTGAGGTTGATGATGAGGTGAACGCATCATTACTCAAATTCACGATTGCTCTTAACATCATCTTATCTATTCCGTTTTCCTTTTAACATTCATCATTTGTTGTTGTCCTCTATATTTGGTGTACGAGTAAATATAATCTCACCACCCTTGAGTGTACGTTCACTGGTAGAATCATTCTCTAATTTGCTACAGGAGACAATTATATTGTCGGGTTGAACTATTTCAACACACGTATACGGCTTTCCGCTTGTGTTGCCAGCAATGATAAGCAATGATAAGCAATGATAGTATAAGTAGCACCAAGGACAGGCACCGCGGGGAACTCGTCCTCGTATTTCGTACTTATGAGTTGATTTGCCCGCCCACGTCCTTGCGTGCAACAAATCGTCACCCTAGACAACCTCATCACGTCATTCGTTAGAGTTACTGGTGCTCAAGGTAATCTAATCCGAAATATCGATTAGCACATAGGATTCATTAGCGGCCTGGAGGCTTGTAGTAGTAAAAGATCTATGTACGATTGGGCACTTGACAGCCATGGCTCACGTAGATGAGTATACGTTTTCTTAGCTAAAACGATATGCGAATTTTGAAATTGTTTGCAATACCTCATCGCAATCGCTTATACTTAATCATCTTGCTCTTGCGCATTTTGTACGGTATCATGTTCCGATGTAACCGTGGTGTGTTATGCTACATGCACAGAAGCACGCATGTTAGCTCTCCGCTTAGTTTTGCTTTGTGACTATATTTGATATCTACCCAAAATATGAAATATTCATATCGGCGTCAATCACACTCATCCATGTAGATCGATATCTATATATACTCGTTAGGTAGCAAAACCTATACGTTATTGTGGAGTATCATTGTACCCATTTAGTACTGCAGGAAGAGGACAGGAGGTAAGCAATTGTTATAGATTTATCCCTGTCTTGAATCTATTCTATAACTTAGGAATGCTTTTCCATGTAGGCTCATTATCGTATTATTCCAGCACTTTACAAAAACATCTGGCATGCAAGGGACGGTTGGTTTTGACGTGCCAGTGCGAGTAAAACGTTCTACGGTCTACTGAAGGACTTAACGTTCCTGCCAAGTTGTGTTTACAGGAATATCTTCCCATGGGGTAGCGTTTAGTGTCTTTTGAAAACAGAGGTATCTGTAGGTATTACTCGCATTATATGGGCAGAAAATGCAAATGTTAGATTTTGTAATTCACCACGGTGGGTCACATACCGCTCCTGAGATGAATGTGTTCCAATTGAGTCAACAAAGTTCCCCCTTGGCTGCAAATGCGTCATACAACTCCTCTCGTGGTCAAAAGATTTACGTGAGGTAGAGGATACTACAGACAGAAATCTCCTGTGTAAGTCTTTTCCTAATTCCTGTGATAACTCAGTCATTACGAGTGTGACAGTGACGAACACAATATGCCCTATCATGATCATCAGTTCTGTCACGAATCATCCTGACAGTAGCGACATTTCCATCAAAAGAGTAAGCCTCTTACAAAATTCACACAGTCACTCTTATTACTAGCAACAACTTCTCCCTTTCACCGCCAATACCTGGTGTAGTGGGGATAGGATGTAGATATGCACAGAGCTCGCCGTTTATGGCAGTGGAAGGAGTGCATTTGGGGACAACACTTGTACCGAGTGAAATACTGCACCGCAAATAACAAAGTGTTATGGTTTTAAGGTAGGGTCTCTGCGTTCCATTCATTCTCAGATTTCGTTTCAGTGCTCGTTAACGGAGGAAAGGTAATATTTCATGAACAGCTTTGTTTATTTGCAAGGACTGAAACAGAGTAGGACCAGTGTATTGCCTAAATATATCTAATATATCTATGTAACGTATTACTGCATGTCTACATTTTCCATTTGTTCACAATGCATGGCTGGCTTGTAGTGGACGAGTTTGTTGTGTGATGACCATGCCTTCTCTTGGCATGGATGGTGCCGTCAATAAATGTAAACAAAAGTATAGGTAATGGTCAAATAAAAGGATTTGTGCAATAGCTCAACGATTGCTGCGATCAACTTACAAATATTGCATATAGAAGGCTCGAGTCGGATTCGATTCCTGGTCAGTAGAATATTTCATTTCTTTTTAACATTAATTTTTTTAATCATTTTGGATAATTCTTGCTCAGGGATGCAAACAGATATTTCGCACCATTTACAGGATTAGGGTTAGGTATTTTACAAGCCCATTCAAAGGTAGATTCCGAGCGAGCTCGTCGGAGTGAGTGTGTGTGTAATCAAAGGACGCTCTTACTACTAGTGCTAAAAATGCGTATTGACAGGAACATCTTGTTCATAGTACCAATAATTAGCATTCCTGTGAACAGTGCCAAAAAGTGTATGAATACTAGCATCCTGTCCACATTATATAGCCTTGGCCTCCTTAATATACCTCTTGAAATAAGTATTCTTGTACCTCCGTACTACGGAGGTACAAGAATACTTATTTCAAGTCCGTACGAATGATCGGTACAGTTTATTAAGTCTTACGTCTTATGTTATGAAATAAGTTTATAGTCCTAGGGGACACACGCCCTCTCGCGCCACTGTAGGTCTTATCTACTAAGTAGAAATGTCGGGAACTCTCCAGGGGTACGTGCTGGGCACCACGGGATCTCCATGCTTATCACGTGAGTGGATGTAATTGGCCGAACTCATTTCTCTTGCTCATATAGTGTGCAGGTAATGAAGACATTCATGAGACTCGTAACTATCTGGAGGCGTATCGCCGGGTCACTGTGAGCCGCTGTGACCGGAGGGGCGCCGTGAATACTGATGCAGCTCCCGCCATTGATGTGGGGTCGTCTAAAGAACAAACTAAAATATAGAAAAGACGCTTGAGAAAAGACAGCGGACCGGGCAAAATCCAATAATAACGACAATATAAGAAAATTGTCTTCCTCTACATCTGAAAATCATTGCTTTGTGAAATACAACCCTTCAAACAAATGGTTGAACCTGGTGTTTGAACTTTGAAGGTCATGTTACTTACTATTATGCCATGTTGATAGCACCCAATGGGCCATTACGTGTATATACGTGCAATGTATGATATTACATTATTGAGCAGTCACGGTTTCCAAACATAGGGTACACTGACACGTCTATTCTAATGGCCTACGATTCTTAAGCCGGTTCAGGAAAACTATCTCTCTCTTTCTCTAACGGTCTATTTTTAATTCACTGTAGCAGAGATCAGAAGGCAAGCCGCACTGTGGAGACAGTCATTCCGTAATCCCTTTGATACCCGACCGGAATGGAGCGATTTGTCTCTACCAGTTACAAAGTTGTAGCCCTAATGTGGTTGTAGTTCTGTCGGCGCCATGGATGTAGGGCAAATACTTCAAACTGGGACACCACAAAATGACTTTAGCTGCACCTACGGGCCAAGCAGGAGATCGATATCAGCTGAATGCTTGAGAAAATGACACCGCAGACAAGGAAACTTAAAACTGACTACAGATATTGTTGTGAGGAAGCAACAGCCCAAACGTCGCGTGAAATCATATCCTGATTTATTACCATCAGTACAAACCTCTAGCATATGGGAAAATTTACCATTCAGACATCTTTGTCAGACGCCTCGGGTAGCTTACTGAGTTGTTTGGACTTATCAAAGACAAGTACAAGATGATTCAAGAATTTATGTTTGCAATAACAAAACGGCCAAGAAGACGACAGCCAATTAGACGCCTGCAGTTAGTTAACATGCGATATGCACTCATAGACTAAGATGAGCATCTATAAACCCCACAGGCGAAGGAAAGGAGTGATCACTGCTGTAGTGAATGGGTGCAGACTATGACGTCTGCTAACTAATGCATAGTCAACTCGCAGTATTTTCCTCTGCGACAGTAAAAGACGCAGTATACACAGTCTTTCTAGTGGACAGAATGATTCTGCTTATACCACTCCCCTACACCCTTCCTAGACAAGTTTAATAGACTTAACAGTCCAGAGGGTGCGGAGTTATATTCCCCGTAGAAATCAATATAAGACAGTCTCGCACATTACTATATATCGATCTCTTTAACAAAAACTATCACTACGCCATGTCCATGATGTCCACGTGCAGTATCGACAACCTTACACCGACTTCATAATGTTTTGGTAGAATATCCGATAATAGAAGGGGTGCAGAAAGGCAGTTCTGCTGCTAGGCCTATCCGTCATTTATTACGTTGTCTCAAAAACTTGGCACCAGATGAACCGAAATAATTCCAATGAGATATCAAGTATGCTTGCTTACTTGCTTATTTTGCAAGTCGAGTGGGGAAAACGTAATCATTATTTCTGGTGTGTGGATAGTTTAAGTGATGATACATAATCATATGTTGATTGATTATGCAATGCCGCTGACACACTGGCGCAAACGTTCCGCTCCTGCCATGGCCTGTCCCCAGGGGTCTTACAGTTGGCACAACACACAGGGGTAAAGACTAGTCTCTACCTGACTGACTACGCTGGCTATCATAGGGAGAATAATTTGCCAGTGGAGTTTTGCTACCAGAGAAGTTGGTCGGCTGCGGGGAAACATGAACCTACGCGTGGACTGACTCCCCTGGCCAATTTGCCGAATTCTACGATCTCCGCACCCCCGTATGAAGGCCTGGTGGAGGCTAGGTAAAGACATAACCGGATGGAAACAGGAGTTTTACTGTGTTGTCTGAAAGACCTCTCACCAACAGCAGCAGTAAACAATATGGGGATTTACATTTTGGCGAAAGTATGGGTTTGTAGACGAGTTTGCTCCAGTAGTTTACATCTGAGTGTAAATACTTGGCAAAATACGTGTAGGTGGCAGTTTTTGCTTCAGTGATTTTAGTACCAGAACACGGGAACCTACAAATGGCTCCATAAAAAGTGCCGACGGTTTAAGGATATAAAAGCAAGCTCCAAGTTGACTCAGGAAATTAGAACATGACAAATTGACACTGGTTTGAGGATGTCGGCAAGAAGAGGGAGAAAGTGCTAAGCTATGTCTGGAGCTATATGATTGTACTTTCCACATCAGGTTTTGAGACAAATAAGTTATAGAACCTGATGAACTTGTGCTGCTTTGTGTTTATCTAAATACCCGACAAGGTAAAACAGATGGATGTGATAAAAGTGCCTAACATACATAAAACCTTGGCTAAAACGTCCGATCGATAATACATTATCAATAACCGCCAGTTCTGATTCAGTCTGACCATTCAGCAAACCTTCCCCCCGATTGCTATTTTTGTACTCTCACTATTCAAACTTTAACGTTAACATTAAGCAATTTATATACATTAGGAGAGACCACTCGCCAATGATGTTTTTCCCAGGAAGCGCCTCTATGTCTTAAATTGCATTAAAAATCGCGACAAGACAAAGTGACCTTAAGTTACAGCACTCTACAGGGCAAAATGATAATTAGGCCCTGCGGTTACAAGGCCGATTTCTCGCGCCCAACCAAGTGTAACGCCTGTGACGTGTCCACCGTGCCCTGCACCGTGCCCGTACGGTCAGACTACAGAATTCTGCCGCTGACGTCTCTACACTAAAAGCCTGTAATTGAATGAAGTCGGCAAATCACATTATAAGAGGATAGTTTCAGCTAGCGATAGCAAAAATTCCATTTGCATGGTATTCGTCTCACTGTGATATATGACAGATAAAAGCCACAGAACCTGTTTGCCTACTGACAGCGATCAGGTGACAGTATACTAGTAGCAGACTACATTTGTCACTACGCACTGGTATAAACGATCTTCGCCACTGTACAGACTACGGAAGGTAACCCCAATATGTGTATGTTTGCAGTGTCCAATTTGGAACATGTTCATTCGGGCCGTGGTGCAGTGTCATGATGGGTCACTTAACGTTGTAGAATGCCTTCATTGATTCCAATGACAATTTGCTGAATTTGAATAGTTAACATTATAATGTTTTGTGACGATTGAACGATATCCTTCAGCTGCAGTTTCCTTTGACATAATGTGCAACAGATTGTCTATTCCTTTAAATTTGGGGTCTTCCATTCAGTTTCCACCTGGATGAATCGGAGCTAGCTTAGTTTATATACGCTGATTCAATGTTTCTTTTGTTCTGGGCAGGATGGTACATGTTGGCGCAGCGACACAGCTGCTGTGGCTGGTGTCACAGACCTGGTACCTGCTGAGGATTGTCCTGCGAATGGCGTTTGTCTTAGTAAACAACCTGTACGTGGTGCCTGCACACTTTGTGTGGATGCTATGCCTGCAGCCCGTGCGCATAGCCAGACCTGAACTGTTCTGGGAGCTGGAAGGCATGATGATAAAGTGGATGTCAGCACAGATAGGCTGGTGGGGGTACAGTGCTGGATATAAAGGTGGGTACATTTGTCTGTGGCTCATTTTAAAGCTGCATATGTGACTTCCTTGCCTATTTTACCGCTTTCATACATTGTTGATTAAATCACAGAAACTAGCAGACTAGAATGTCGCCTTAAACTTGTCATAGTCAATGTACGTTTTTGAGTCTTCCAATTAAGTCTTTCATACCTTTTACCTCGTACCTTGGTCCCATAACACAGTATTCCCGGGTCGTGGGGGCGCTGCATACTGCAGTCTTTCATACAAGTCTGTTATTTACTGTACCCTTCCATTTTGTTGCTTTGTTAACACTTCCATTGTGAACTTGTATTTCAAGTGTATGAGTGTGGAGAGGACATCTCTCACACCTACAATGACGGGGCTATAGTGATGGTGAACCACCAGTCCACAGCTGACGTGGCCACCCTTATGGGAGCCCTTCAGCACAAGGGACCAGTGGTGAGGCGCATTATGTGGATCATGGACTACATTCTCCTCTACACTAACTTCGGACTGTGTGCTTGGGTACATGGAGACTTCTTTCTACAGCAGGTATGGTTGGCATGACGTTATATAACCTAAAATCTCCGGCTTCATACTCATTTCTTGGGGAAACCAAAGATAACATGTTAATCTTACTACAGGGGCAGGAGTATCGTGACACCATGCTGAAGTCACTGAAGGATCATCTCAACACCAGATATTCCAGCAGGAACCATCAGTGGATCGTTCTGTTCCCGGAAGGGGGCTTTCTCAGGAAGAGAAGAGAGAGGAGTCAGAAGTAGGTATATGTAACATTTTGAGTCTCTAACTTGGCAAGTCAAAGCAACAGACAAGATGTTTCAGTTGGTTTAGGTACTCCAAGCCAATATTTAATGGGTTATTTGATAGACAGTTTCGTATAGGATCGTCAAAAGTATGTCAAACCAAGTATGTCATGAGGAATCAACTCTTGTTCTTTTACAGGTACGCACGGAAGAACAACTTCCCTATCTTACAGCACGTACTGCTTCCCAGAACGGGAGCGATGAAAACCATCCTGGACAATGTTGGCCCGCCAGTGGCCCACACCAATGGGCCACGACAGGCTAATGGCACCCTGCACTCAAACGGTAAATGTCAAATGTATAGTTCTATATAGATCTGCTAATATGGAAGATAAATAAGAGACATGTCCGGAAATTATGTCCACTTTCGCCAAGTATATTCTTCTTTCAAAAGCTATATTGGCTCCGTTATGGATACAGATCCCACTTAGAATGATAATGAATCATCAGTGATATTCTACGCGTTCCAAGGGTAGTCAAATGATAACGTCCGATAAACTAGTGTAAGATTTTATATTGTTGCTGGGTTTCACGGCTACTATACAGGAGTGGAAAATGACATAGCATCATATAACCTGTTTTAACATCTCTCCTCGTCAAAGGTCGGCATGTGAAGTGGATTGTTGACATCACTATTGCATATGAGCACGGCAGACCACTGGACATACAGACCCTAACCTCTGGATGGAGGCCGCCATATCCCACCACACTGTACTACAGGTACGAAATGCACCGTTTTCTGGTCAGTAAACGTGAAATGATAGTCCTTGTTCCCGTCACTGTAGGTTTGCACAGCAATGCATGCTGTGAGGGCTGGCTGTTAACATTTACTGTTGGGTAACAGGCAATGCCAATGGCACTGGGGCAAGGTTATGGTCAGATATGAGCCAGCTACTTTGCAGTAAAAGTTTTAACATTATTGTTGACTTACACGTAGTCTTACGGAATATGAGCACTTAACACGACTGACCACGTCAATATGATGGCTGCATCCTTTTAAGCACCGTTTCAAACTGCCCCATGCAGGCATTTCCCAACGTCCGAGGTCCCTCGGGACGAGGCAGGCCTGACCAAGTGGCTGTACGAGCGGTTTGTGGAGAAGGAAGAACTTCTGTCCCACTTCTACTCCACGGGCCGCTTCCCTACAGGCACCTCCCGGCCAGGTGTCAGGACAACAGGTGAAGCTGTGGAGATAACGTTCAGCCCGTGGTGGATGCTGTCTATCCACCTCTTCTACTTGTGTTCCACCGCTCTGCAGTGGTATACTGTTAGCACTGTTCTAAAGCATATCTTGTGATGGCAAGTTCGGGTGGTTTGAAATTTGAAATAAAACTTGATCAAGAGCAAAATGAAAGTGAATTTACAACAGTGATACATGTAGATAAGCATACGTATCGCACCTGTATTTTGGAGTATCAGCTTGCTACAAATTCACCGCGTGGTTGCAGTCAGTTATCTTGTGTATATGACATTCTTTCCGGCAAATAATGTCTTGTTCCTTTCCAATGCATTCCTATTTACATGTATCTCCAATCCCATTGATGAAGCGGTACATACAATGTACAACGAGTTACATATTGTCATGGCATGTCTAGTCAATGTACAATAAATTCACAACTTACATCTAATCTGATCTCCACAATCGGATAAGTGTATCTATCGGTGGGTCATACGTTCTTCTATGACAAATCAGCTCTCCGGGATGTCTGCCAACCAGATGTACTAGAAGTACCTGTTGGTTTGATTCAATTTACGACGTCCTAGAACCTGAGTCTTAAAAGATAATTGATAACGTTATATATACAAGAAGCTTTAAGACTACACATATAGCAGATTTAAAATGGGGGCAGCATTCCCGCAATAGTCTCAACCACTCTTAATGAAAGTCAGAAGGCAACACTTTGCGAACTATATTTCACATAGACTTGCTACACAAATCTTCCTGTCCCATCACGGTTTTATGGGGATGGTTAACAACCGCTTTACGGTCCATACAAAGTTAGCAATTACGGTGATGTATGAAATGCCGCAAGCAATGACTCAGCCTTCAAATCATCGCCTGCCGTCTGCAGACAGCCGGAGCGAGATTCTCCAGGTGTAGTGCTGAAGGAATGCTCAGTGCCAGTTGAAGGACAGAAGTGTAATGTACATCAATTAATACAGTAACAACACGGCCAGGAATCAAAATACACACAGTGATCATTTTGCACTTATCAACCATGAAACGAAGTTCTGAAACAATATCCCGAACATGACAGCAGATATGAATAGAATAATGTGCATCCCACAAGCCAGATTATCACTAGGTCGGCATGAATCTTGGTGTCGGGACTGAAAGGGCTGACTCAGCTTGTTTTACGACATATGAGACTAGTAGAGATTTAGACAGCACGGTAAGCTGCCTATGACTACATATGAGGTGGTTCTACTGAGTTTGACTACATATGAGGTGGTACTGCTAAGTTTGACTACATATGAGGTGGTAAAACACATCAAGTATGAATTTTATCCATATGGTATTTTTATAGCATTGTATGACTTGGTGAAAACATGACACACTTTTGTACCATTAACCCCAAAGTTTTGGATAACATCAAAGAGTATGAACAGTCTTAGCAAAACCTTTCTGACACATGAAAACGAGAGCTAAATTAGCGCATGAATGTTTAATTGGCATAATACGTATTGCTACACAAAGCCACACAGTGTGTAGGCGTTGTGAATGTTAAGAAAGTAAAGAGTCAATACCGATTAACGCCGTATCGATAAAGTATCCCACCCACTACTGCTACTTTTACTTCTGTGGTCATGGCGGAGTTAGCTAAAGCCCACCATGTTTTCTACAATGGCATGTAATGCTAAAGCTGCCGAAAGTTATAGACAATCCACAAATGACTTTTTAAAAGATACCGTCAACTTCCTGTTTTCCTAATGGCTTCCTCGGATCAATTGCAAGTTTGTGCTTTCGAACCTAACTGATTGCTTTGCAGACAAGTCCTGCAAGACAGTATTTCCGGCTTATTGGCTTTTCCAAATGTGTTCTAATATCAAACAATCGTCTTGGAAATTCTTGTGACCTAGTCATATCCCATGTCCATGGCCACTCTATTCCTGAGACCGTGATCACAGAAACAGAGAAAACACACATTTTATATCTGTATTAGCACCATTGACGTGTACCTGTCTCCTTTCTGGGGTGCATACAGAACTGATATATGTTTACATTCAAACTTTGCCAAGCCTTGAACGAGGCCAAGGGCGAGGTTACTGTATGCGAATGTCATGGTCATATACATGGCTTTTTTGAGATACTAAAGACACAATCAAACTTTCATTCGAACAATCCTCTCTTGAAAAGATTAGCCGCCTGCTCATAGAAGAGCAGTGAGTACATATATAATTGAAGGACCAATTACTGTAAAACTCGGGTGCAAACTATGCATGGCGACACTGTGGATTGCATTGTATACGTAGGTACTCTGCAGTGGATGATCTGAAAAATACAAGAAAGCCAGCTGCAGCTGCAGAAACATCCATTCTGGTTATCTTGGTGTCAGCAGGCAAATGGCGTTTCTCTTCGCCTTCGAAACCAAGAAGTTCAGATAGTTGTGGATCATCAAGAATGGTAGGAAGGAACAGGAGATCCTTAAGATTTGTAGAACTAGATAGCTATCTTGCAGATACAAATGTATATCTAGACCGTGCCAGTGTATCTTTCATTAAGTATGTTTATCTTGAAGCAGCCTGAGAATACCACCTGACAAGAGACAACCCGAGGATAACGTAAAGTCTTTCTCGACGGCCTAGTAACATAAAGCAGGGCTCTGGTGCACCCAGTTTAAAAAATTGGGTGCACCAAAATTTTTTTGGGTGCACCACTTAAATTTAAGTAATAATCTAATAGCAAAACCTAGTTACAAGCTATCAAATTCTTAAACAAGTACCATGACAGACATTTTTCCAACACTTAGATGTCAAGAATATGATGTATACTGGTATACTTTGGTATCTTTACATATATAAACCTAAGAAAATATTTGGGTGCACCCTGTGCACCCACAGAAAATAATTGGGTGCACAGCTCCAATTTTGGGTGCACCTGGGTGCACATGCACCCAGTATTTCGAGCCCTGATAAAGACATTCATCTTAATGGCCTTTATGGATTTCATTGCCGGCAGTAAAGGTTGGCTGCCGGTGTCTCTCTTCTGTAATGTTAGTGATAGCCCAGCGTCCCCAGGATAAGAACATAACTGGTGAGGTAATTGCTCATCTCCTAGCACGTTCAGGGACTAACAGACCAAACAGCCCCTGTCGCGCGCCGCTGCATCCACACCCCGCGGGCTCTTATTACGGCGGAATCGCGGAGACTGAGTCGATCCGATAAAAATTGCCTCGAGCGGTGAAAACGCGACTGAACTGTTGATAGAGTTTCATCGTGTCAGCTTATCCACCAATCGCCATTCATTATCACGACCTTCAGCCTGCGGTGTTTATTACTTATATCTTCCTGGTACTGTACGGTAGTCATGTGAGCGTGAAGAAAGTACTGCCAGACCCACTGATGCACTCACTAAAGCAGCATGATTTACTGTGATGCACGTGAACACGTTTCCATAGTACATACGCTATATAAGCTTGACTCACGGCAGTCGATCGGTCAAATTGACCGTGCAAAAGCCATTTTCTGAGAATCTGTAAGTGCTTTCGCTGAAAAAGAATACAAGATGCTTCAGAAAAGAAGAAACGAGTGTAAGTGAACACATGTCGTTTCCACTCTACGCCCACGAACATTCGTCAGGCGGATTTGAACTTGATGTTGTAAGATGTACAAGTGACCCTCATGACCAGTCTCCTCCAGGGATTAGCTGATTGTAGCCATAGCGGATGTACGTAACAGCGCCATTATTTCAGCTCAGTAATATCATTTGTTGAGTTGCCTGTCCAAAATAACAGTTTGCCTTTGAGGCTCAATAGAAAGCTTCTCGCGCAAAGTAAGATGATGAAAATATGAGTGATTGAACGAGTTAACGAAAGTATGTGACTGCACAGATGAATGAACAGTTCATAACTCTTTATTGCATCACGTTTATGACGTGATGACGTGTGATGACTGAAATAATCATTTGGCATGCACAGCGTGAACACCAGATTCCAACAATGACAAATTCATAAATAAATCTACTTGATTGTATATTGCATTATTCCAAAATTCATATATACAACCTCTATTAAAAATCAATATGTTTGCAAATTGGAAATATTGATTTAATTAACCCCTTGGGTTTGCGGGTCGAATCTCTTTAAGGTTAAAGGAAGCGATAATTCCACTTGGACATTACGTCTGATAAGAAAATATTCCTTCGCAACTTTAACAGAATCACAACGTTATCAACCGCATAAATCGCATTTTTGTAATTATCCTGCAAAATCATTATAAATTACTCGTATCTCTAATCCATTACACTATCATGAGAAAGCATAGGCACAGATCGTTGTTGGATTATTGTCGGATTTGGATCACGTCATTTTAATTTGTATTGTAATGTAAGAATTAAAGATAAGAACCCTGAAATGCGGCACACTAAGACTACAAACGTATGGGAAAGACACACCAAAAAGAAATAAGAAATCTGTCTGACATTGGGCAACACTAGAGGAATGTTTAATAAGGTTGATTGAGGACCATATAGCAGACATTTGTATGATCTACATGTATCAGGATGTTGGGAGGAAGGGAACGCAAGCTGAACTGTGTTATCAAATGCGAAATGGTTTGTTTTTTGTCGAACTTTTGCATGGCCTCTTAGCTACTGTTCCCTACCCAATACGGCTATGTGCTGTGCTAGATCTCAAGCAAAGTCCGAAGTCAGATTTGTTTTGGACATGCCAGAGAAGATGGTCAGCTTGACCTGATGAGTTACAAAGTCACTTTTGACATAAGATGCAAGTTATGACCAAAAGTAATTGTTTGCCATGATTCCTATGTCGTCGGGCTACATGATTTTAAAAAAGGAAAAAAAAATCCGTATAACGTAAGGTACAAAGTGCTATAAAAAGTAGAAATCTACTTGTTTTCATTATTGCTACTTTATGACGTCATCATTGACTAAGAATATCAATCATGATTTCCATCAAGGGAATAACCACTATGTTTCATTAATTCTGGCATAGCTCGTCGTGAGTCTGCCTACGCAAAACTCTCAACTTGCGTGATATTTTTTTCTATTTAGATGCATTTGTTTCCTGACAATCGGTTAGATAATTTGGATAAGGTTCAACAAAACCGGAGTAAGAAGCATTAATGTAAAATACGTTGCTTCTCATTTTCTTTTAGAGAAAAGGCCCTTAGATATCAAACCATCACTATGACCATGATGATGATTTATCTGCTCAATGATGCTGATATCTACTCCATTATATTTCATGATACACTTTGTTTCCTCCATATTGTTTTTCCCTTCTGACGGTTGATGCCGGAGCAAATACATCAATGGTCACAAGTTTGATAACTCCTTTCGGGGAGAAAATGTAATGTTCTGCAAAGTACATAAAAGCATGTTTACAAAGCCGCTGATCTCTGGTGTAGCGTTACCGTCTACAGAAAAGCTGTGACATTTTATGAAGAGGTATGGCTTACAGCTAAGCATAACGGTTGGTGTTCTGTGTTGGCTCCATATGTCACGCCTACCGTTATCTTGGTTGTACAGAAAACGATGTCCCATTTACGTGCCTATTTACAACTGCATAAGGATTTGTCTTCGGAGTGTACCTTAGAAATATGCATTTCTGTAAAGGAGCTCCAGCATCCACGATCTCTGAAACAATCCGAAGTTTTAGAGCCAAGATTCCGGGTTCTAAACATGGTCATGGTACGCTGGGTCACTCGGCTGAAACTTACTTTGTAATGGTATGTTGTTACTTTATTTTGTATCCACTGGGGAAATAATCATACAGCCCAGGAGTCAACAACTGCAAATGAATCAAATCAGCGAACGACTTACAGGTGGTTGTGGTAACAGAGCTCGAATAAATGGAACATCACATTTGTCTTTGAAAGTGATTCAATGGCCAAATGGTGGGTTTTCATTGCTAATGTTTAGGTGCATAATGTTACGTTCAATTTGACCTCGGGCTCCTGACACTGCCATTTAGTATATAACACTCACTCTCACGTGACACGCTGTGGTGAGCAGCACTTATTTCAGATGGGACATCCTGATGAAACAGAAATGATCCTTGTCTTGTATATAAAGTTAAACCAACCCGCCAAGCGCCACCCAATCACCGACCTCCTCACCGGCCAGACGATTGACTTTCGCCCGGCCTATCCTCGCGGACGGCGGTCTAATGATCCTTCCATGCCTTCAGTAAGAAAATGGCTCTTCAAAACTTTTGATGAAATGCTAGCAAGAAGGTTAGTCAAGAGGGAATGTCTGGAGTCTACAGGCTCTTTGATGCTAGTAAATACCTAGATCTTTCAACCTCTTGTCTCTTGACAATGAATTTCCCGCCAAACTTGTGACCTTTGCCACCTTATGACCCTTAACCCTTCAACATGGTGGACGACAATGCACAGGAACATGCCGCAGTCAGAAATATTTAAGATTTTCTTTATTTTAGATGTCCGTTGAACAATTTGCACAACTAACATGAAGCCAGATCAACACAAAAAGAAGAGGAGTGCACAATATAAGAAGAAACATGGCATCCAAGACAAAGGCAAGGACAATAAAGGGAAAGACGAAGACACGTCGTCATCCAAGTCTTCCTCCTCCAGCGCCGCCAGCCGCTCGAAATCATCACAAGTACACCGGGAAGGAAATAGGGACAACGACTCGGGCAGAGGCAGAGACGACAAAAGGGAAGGGGCCAGAAAAGTAGCAGATTCAAGCGATGTGGGTAGCAGGGTATATAACGTTATAGCTCGTACTTCAGCATGTATAACGTAACGTTATTGTTTTCAAGAACCACAACAACAAACATGCTTTAAGTAAGATTTCAGTAATTCAAAATCTGTACAATACAAATTGCATTTCATAAGCACCTTTCTACCTGTGTCTCAAGTTTACAATAGTTTTGTTATCGTTATCAATTTATGGTATAACGTTATCAAAATATAACATTGACATTGGGAGAAAAAATTTAATACTTCCCTTTCCCTCCTACCATGAAATGAAACCACTGCAAACATAACGGGGGCCGCCCTAAGATGCCCACTTTTTTACGAGCTCGAAATCATGGCGCTCCATCACTAGTTGCCAAAGAGTGGTCAAGTTTTGATCAATGAATTTTTAACACATTCATCTAGAGACCATACTTGAATAAGGAAGGCATTCATACTTTTCATGAACTCTTCACCCTCCATGTTACAACTGGCAAACGCCGGGGACGTTATCGTGAATATAAATTCCGATTTTGAGCCGCGTTAAACAGTGCGCCCTAACTTGCCTCGCTTTCGGAATTTGCTCTCTTCGGAAGCTGGTGACCAATTTAGACAAACATAAATAAAAATTCTAATCTTATGATATATTAGTTTTCTTTTGACAGTAGAATTGTGATTGTGTGTGCTTCTTGTCTCCCGCGAGGAGGGCTAAATCTTTCACAATCCAGGTCGTGTTTTCATGGGAAATGGGCGAAATGCACTGAATGCAGCGGCCCGACTAACAAAATCATTACGAAAAACGACAACGCCCAAATCGCAAAAAACTCTGTACGTATTGGGAAACATATTCGACATCACTCTGTGAAGTTACATTTTTATAGACGGTATGAATCAATTGTTAGAGTAACAAATCTTTTGGGCGTTCGCTCGTCTGCCACCTGCTTCCTGGGGAAAACAATGGCGGTGATGCTTATGTGTTTTTTTTCTATGGCCGGTCTTCTACTCAACAAACATTTGAAGACCAATATTTGTAGTGTTTTGTGAAGCTTTATTTCTTATGTGTATGACAGTTGTGTGGCTGTTTTTACTGGTTGTTTATTTATGGACACGAGCCACCAATACCTAGTAACAGGTGACCACAGTGTTTCGGCGCTACCAACATTATTGTGAAATTCTGTCTTCATAAAAAAAAAAGGGAAGTGAATATGTGTAAAAAAACTTTTAATAGAAAAAAAGCTGTTTGTTTGGACTTGGTGTATTTACCTTTCTGATCATCATAGTCAGTGGCAACAAACACGGCGTACATATGCATAATAAGATCAGCGAAAAATCCGGGCATCTTAGGGCAGGGGGCATCTTAGGGCGGCCCCCGTTAAATGAATTTACAGTCATTTCAGAACAATGACACCATATGTTGCCCTCCTTTGCTACATTGTAGGAATCCTCCCATTCAGAAGAAGAATCAGGGGTAGGCAGTACCTACTCCAGGCGAATGGTACTGAGTAACTGGGACAGGTATGAAGCACCACTGCCACTCTACGATGACAGAAGTGACGTGACACTGAGGGGTGCAGACTTCAGATCCCTTCTCGCCACATCAGGTCAGTTTTACTCTGCTACAAGTTCAGCTGTCTTCTTCCCTGTGGGACATCTGTCTCATTGCTATCTTAGACGGAACATCCATTTCCTCCTACTAGCAATTTAGTGATTGCTGCTCCCATAGTAGTAATTAATTTTGACTACAAAGTGCTGCTCTGGACAACTTAAAGAGTGCAACTTCCAGTAATAGTACTAACCTGGCAGTCATTAAAGTAATAACATATATGCACAGGTTTTAATGGGAACCAACCACATGACTACTGGCATGATGGGTGTACATTCGTTCCTCACAAGCTGGTAGTTTCTAGCTGTAGAGTGGCTGATCCTGCAGAGATAATTGTTTTGATGACTAGCTGTTGCAGTTGCATCCTACTATGGTAGCTATGTACATGTAAAACTGTCACTTGTGAATGTCAAAGGAGAGTTGTGCGGTGTTTTGTGTATATCATCATGCTTTCCTGATGTTTTGTGAATGTGTATGTGTATTTGCAGGTGAGGCTGAAGCACAGTTCAGGTTTGAGGATGAGAAGGACTGGGAGGCTGATGATGCTGGAGAAACACAGGTAGAAATAAACATGTGAACTGAACATTTTACATTCTACACAATGAAAAACTGTGCTGTAGTTTCCACTACAGTAGTGTTTGATGATTTATTCTAATAAATTCATTGCAAATATCCATACTCAAAGGCATTGTATAATTGCAATGTCACATTGTAAGTAGACACATTTTCAGAAGTTGCTTGCTGTATCTCTCTTAGATCTGTCTAGAAACATTTCATGAAAAAATTGTGGTGCCATGTACACACTGTTCAACAGACATGATTGAGAGCAAAGAGGAAAATGTTTTGGACAACTGCTATACTATTTTATCATTCTGAGCTCTATAGCTGTAGGGAGATAGTGTTTCATCTACCACTGTTCCCCTGCCACAGCTGCCTACAGGAGGTGGCCTGTCCCTGGACTGTGACCTCCTGGCAGTGTCTCTTCAGGCCATCCCTCTACACAGGAGACTCAACATCAGCCCAGACTCACTTACGGTCAGTATGTAGGTGATGAAGCATTGAAAAACTTTATCTCTCAAATTGACTGTAAACTTGCAGAGTTCTAGTTAGACGAGTACTAGTAGACAAGATCTACTGGTATCCCATCTCATGTTGGTTCAGTTTAAGTCTCGCAGGAAGATTAAGATGTACATGTACATGTACTTGTACATGTAGATAGATCTATGCTTCAACACAAGCACCTTAATACATATTGTGAATGTTTAATACTGCTGTCCATTTGTAGTTTGGTATGATCAAGTGGAAAATTCATGAAAAACAATGTACATGTAACCTCATTCATAATAATGTATCAAAATGCTCTTTGCTCTTAGTGAACTTAAGTACTGTACATAAAATCCTAACTTGAGCTACATGTTCCCAGAAGCAGATTGACTTTACTATGTGGATTTTGAAAGATTTTAATCCTATTACGATTACAGCAATCAGAGTCTGCTCCAGCAGAGCACATTTTGCCCTTTGCATTGCAATGAAGACTGATGCTATGCTAATTGTCAATAAGGAACAGCTTTAGGTTCACTTGCCCTTGGCAGAGGACAGAGTGTTACGGGGTACTAAACAGACATACGCGTGTGGCAGGAGGGTGGATGAGAATGCTGATTCTGTTTTATGCAGAAATGACATCAGTCAAACAGGGATAGACCAGATCTTTGGTACACAGAAAAGCAGAAAGAGCTGACAGGGTAGAAAGAAGTCACAAAGCATACTGCATGTCCAAAGCATTGACATATCATAACAACAAAAGGTCCAAGGAACTACAATGAGAGAGGGAAGCATATGGACTTGAACCTGCACACACTTGCTCACACACACACACATGCTCACAGACACACACACTCACTAACACACACAAACACACGCACACACACACACAAAATTAAGGGTCTAGATAGTGCTCAGTATTCTGCAGATTTTGATATGTACTACCTCTTCAATTCCTATGTTGCAATACTACAATTATCAGACTGTTTCAAAAGCTATAAGGGAAATCCCATGAGAAAGTAAGCTCACATGTGCTCCTAATTGCAGGCTAAGGTGCATTATTGTGCATCAATCAAGCTGCTAATAGACAAGGCTCCATGCTAATTGGGCCAAAAAGAATTACATGTTCCAAAATTGCCATACTTTTCTGGCACAAATGAGACTTTTCCTCACATATAATTACTTTACAATTTCCTTTAATAGTGTTTGATATTCCAATCTGCACTGATTTTGCAAGTAAACAGATTAGTCATGTTAATTACCATACACTGCAATTATGTATCACATATATAGCTTTGCTTCAACAAGTTAACACTTGTCACCATTTTTGTCTTTAGTTGATAAGTTAATAACATATATCTCAATTGAAATGATTCCAAAATTTGGGACCTTTGAAAGCAATTAAGGAAATATTATAGCTTGACTCAACTTGAATAGCAAGTGTGGGTGGCGCTACGGTATCTGTATTGTTGTGCTGTATTCCCTGCCTATGATTGTATCCATATGTGTGTATCTATGTGGGTGTGCCTTTGAACAGATATTTGTCAATTTCAATGTAACAGTAAATGACAACAAGCCCTCAATCATAGGTACTTCCTATTGTATAGAGGTGACAATTTATTTAAACTTTCATTTAAAATTTGTTAAGGTAATGTGAGCCTTTATGATAGTATGTAGTTCTGGTACACCCAACTCTACCTACTTAATTGTAGCTATACTACATACAATGCCATGGCTGATATTTAGGATTACAATTTTTTTATAGTGTTGTACAAAGTCTGAGTAATGAAACTGCATGTTAATTGTCTATCAACAAAATGAAGTGAGCAGAAGTGGTGGCCTTGGTGCTATATTTTCATATTCAGCAGAGCTGTAAATGGATTTGAACTTTATAAAAAGCTTCCATTTTGTGTTGAATGTGGCAATGTCGTGCTGCTGGCACTATTCGTAGAAAATGTTATCCTGATAGAGTTGTTGCAGTTTATGATGAGTCATTGCAATGACAGACACACATGTACAATAGAGTACAAACTTGGATGAAAACCTGGTGATACCAATCACATGGAAAAGCACAAAGCCCTGCAATCTTCTTCATCTTCAAATGCCATCTAATGGTTTCCTTGATAATGTCCAGGAAATAGGCTTTTGGAGTCCATCACATAAAGCAAGATATTGGCTTCACCACTATATATTTCCTTTGCCTTCCTGTCAGGAATATGCCCTCACCATATAGCAAATGGTTGATAAGAAAGGCATTGGAAAATGCTATTAGGACTATAAGACTTTTGGAAATTTGCAATAACGTACACAGAGGAAGTTAAGTAAATCTGCCCATTTATCATGTCTTTGCCATTCTAGGAGGATATAGTAGAGAGGTTCAATGAAGAAGCAGCCAGCCATGCTTCATGTGAGCAGCAGACCCTTCATCCCACTCCCCTCAAACCCAGGTTGTCCATCACTGAGGCTACAGCATCCAGCATCCTGGACAATCTTCTCAGGAGGGTGGAGCACAAACCCCTGCAACTCAACCTGGATGTGTCCCTTAATCCCAAACAGCAAAGCAAGTCTGTTGATGTCTTAAAGTTTGACTTCTCAGTGCCTGCTGCTTCCTCCGAGGAAGTGCCTGTTGCCTTAGTCGGGTCACCTGACCTACAAACAGATCAGGACACTGAAGAGAGTGCAGTGGCCAGTGATGAGGCTATGGACAGACCTGTAGAGGACACAATGTCAGACAGAGGACAGGATGAGTTGGATGATGAGTTAGATGTTCTCCTGTCACTGGACTCTGCTACACATCCAGATATATCCATCACAGACAGCAGAAAAGAAGGTTAGAGTCTATCAAGACTAAAAATGGATCTTTTGTCTTTGTGAGAGGAGTCGTCTTTGTGAATCACAATGAAAGGGTTGTGACATCCATATCCACTTTCCAGACAGGCATTATTTCTTGGGTCCAAAGATTTATCATACTCTTAAAGGTGTGGCTGCCTGCCCAAGTGAAACATCAGAATTATACCACATTCTGTTCATTTGGAGGATCCCTATGTGATTTTCAGGCTGGTTTTCAATTTCTGTTGAGCTCTTTCTGCATTGGAGGAAAGAATGGATATAACAATGACAGTTTGGTTGGATTGTATCTATATCTTATATACATTGATTTTGACTACCATATTGTGCCAATTATAACTTCCAGATAACATCATAAACAATGTTAAAAAGGAAGATGAAGGAGATCAGCCAAATGAAGAGGAAGTAAAAGACCCCAAGGAGGATGAAATAGTGGATCCTACTAAGAAACAAGGTACATTACTGTATTTTCTGGTACAAAGTACATGTAACAGTTCACCAACCTCACAAAGCACATGCTGTATGAGTGATGATTGGTGCTTCCTCTCTTCTGGTTCAAGTCATTTTCTGCAACATCCAAATCCATACCCTGAGCTGTATCATCACTCACTCTGTAATAGTTGACCTAGATATAACCTGAATATTAATGTGCTATGGGAATAAGTGCTGTGTGGAATTTATGAGCTGTCTGGGGCTTTAATCATTATGCTGCAGTTAGTCGTCATTAGCTGATGAAAGAAAGCGGTAGATTGATTGTGTTCTGATGAGAAATGAAACTCACATACTACTGAACATCAGGGATCAGGGTAAATCTAGTGCAAGTGATATGATCTTCCTTCATTTAGCATCATGTAACTACTCTTGTTATGCAGAATTTTGTATGGATGTTATAGGAACAGCAAATGACAGACACAATCTGTTCTTAAGTGCTGAATGTTACATTTCTCTAGATCAGTGAGATAAAATTTATGGCTAACAGTAGACTGAAAGCATTAAAAAAAAACTTAATTTCCAAAAATGTGCCTTCTTGTGAATGCATCTAAGAAATCCAGGCAGAGATAGATATTGCCAGCCATTTTTTTTATAACCAATGTATCAAATTCATAGTTTTTTTGAGGATGCTGCAATAAATGTAGTGTTTAATGTGTCTAGTGGTTTGAATATTTTTTTTTAAACTTTTAATTAGAAGACATTTTCCAGTCTTGTAATTGTTTGGTTCTTTTCCTACAGATGTAGTTCCCCAGCCAAAGGAGGAGACAGTAGACTTGGAAGACTGGTTGGACAGTGTTCTGGATGACTGACTTCTCAAAATATCTCAAAATGCTGAAAGTCACACTGCAGAAAATCACACATGAATTCATCACAACTTTCCCTGGTTATGACAGACGAATGCACAAGTTTTATATATAACAAACCTAGTGGCTTACATGAATATTGAATTCACAATAAGCAATAAATGCCCAGCTGCTCTATGAAATGGTATTATGTGCCTGTGATGCGCCAGTGAATATCCTGAAGCAACGAGACAGTATGTCATTCCTTGTGCAGCTAATGCACTGTTGATTGATGGAGTTTCAGTTTATTCCACTTGCAGTCACCAGTAAAACTGACAGATAGAAAGGCATGTCCAACCACAACCACAGTACTTTTCTAAGGCTAGATTTGGTTTTGGGACTCCAGTATTTGCCAGATTTCAATATTACATGTATGTTTTGTGGACATGTACATGTATGATGTAGCTGCCAAGCCAAACACAGGCAGCTTTACCGTTCTGATTGCTTGGAGGTTGCTCCATTAAGTACTTGTAGTTTCAATGTTACTTTGCATGCAAAGCTTCCTTTCACCACCAGCTCCTAAAATGTGTAATCCTCCCTATCATGGCGGAGTGTTGCCTGTGGTCACTGACCTGCATAGCTTATACACTTTCAAAGTCAACGGGAAGTTTTCCAAGGACATGGGAGGGAAAGTCTTATTAGTAAATTCATTTGCTTTGGGACATACACGTATCAGAGGTAATGTGGGGGGTACGGTAGAATTTGAAATTGGAAAAGCCTCATGGGCCTAACAACACATGGGTCACAGACAAGGATGTGTTGACACTGTTACTGGCAGTCTTTATGTAGATCTGTTGCCAAGAATATTTTATTTTTGCTACCCTGTCATTACAAAGGTATAGCTTGAATGAAAAGGCCAACATCTGATGAAATCTCAGTATCTCAACAATTATAACTAGTGGTAATAATGACTTCATTAAAGGCATGCCAATGTAAAATTCTGTCTTGTATGTGTCCTTTTTTGCGTTCCTTTAATAATAAATTGTTCCAACAGTTGATTTCTATTCTTCAGTGTTTCTTCCTGTGGCATGATCATCACTGTTTGAAAGCTGGCTGAGGTGAACTTGTATGTATTTGTGTAAAAAGCAAAAATATTGAGACATGTTCAAGTCTCAATATGCACACACATGTTGCTCTGACACGGAGGCATAGAAAATATTCTCTGGTTTATAAAATAGGGCGGAAAGGACATCCAGTACCGTGGGAAAGACTTGAGCAGAATGGAAGGTGTAATAACAAATAATGAAAGGCATGAAACAAGGAATATATACATGGGTGTGCCTGAGTGACAGTGGGGTTGATTGAAAGAGCCTATGGCTTGACATCGCCTGATAACCTCTGGGAACCAGCAGCATCTGCCTATCATGATGGAAATGTGACATACGGCAGATAACACATGCCCTGCGGAAAGACTATCTACATGTACATGATGTAGGCTGCAGAAAAGGTTAGCCTGCCCGGGAAGACTTGGCTGCTTCCAGGTAAATGATATATTAAAGCACAACTACAAAATAACACCTCAGGTGTCTTATTCTCCAAGCAGAGGTTGGGTCGCGTACTCTCTAAGCAGAGGTTGAGTCGCGGAGGTATAGTAGTAGTCGGGAAATTTACCGGTGAAAGGAGCACACCGGTTAATTTCCCGACTACTACAATATCTCCGCAACTCAACCTCTTCTTGGAGAGTAGGGTCACGGAGATAGTAGCGGCCAAGATTTTTTTACCAGCTACAAGCATTTACAATTAAAAGAAGAAATACTGGGAGATTAATTTTATATAGATGGGAGGTTGGTATACTACATTTGTACTTGGCTTGGATTTACATTCATGCCTTGATGCAGATAATTCTTTAAAATTAAATAAATCAAGGAAAGGACAAGCCTTATGTTCCCATATAGAAGTACACCGTAGCAAACTAGCTTAACTAAGGATACACACTTGACAGGAAAAGGAATGTGGCCTGTACATTTATTAAGGCACTATAGATTTAATGAGAAACTAATACCTACATTTTACTACATAAGACTAAATGGTCAGTGAATCATTACAGAATACTGCATGATGTACTATACTATCCAAGTAACAAAACATCTTTCTGCCTTACACCAGCAAATAAAACTGAAAAGAAACAAAATCTTAAACACAAGTACAAAATGTATATGAGTTTAGCATGTAGCATCATCAATGTGCTGCAAACATAACCTGTGTTTTGCTTAGAAGTAAAAGTAAAGTAAAATGAAGGAAAGCTTCCATAGAGGTGCTACTTTTCAGCTATGTTGTACAAAACTTGTGTCTGTATGAAGTAATTTCAAATTGAGGAGCTTCTGTCCATTGTAAACGTTTCAGATGAATTGCAAGTTCAGTTCTTACACATGTAGCCCTTCTCATTTTGTAGTCCAACAAGGATTAATGACTGCCCTACTATAAATCCACTGTTGTTCAGGACTTCACATGAAAACATACATGTATACATGTAAGATTAGACAACTTAAACATTTAGATTACTTAAACAAAACTCCCTAATATTCAGTCTGATACTGTCTGAGGTGAAGATACCCCTTTGCCTAAGGAACAAACAATTGTAATGGATGCATTAATGCCTGTAATAAATCACAAACAGTTCTGCTTGACATATCTGACTATATCTATAATGTAATGACGTAGTCAATCCAACAAGACTTATGTATGTAAAGCCATTGAGAGTACATGTAAGTGCAACTTTCCTGATAGTGAATTGAGAGGAAAACCGTTTATACATGTATATCTCATATTTCAGAAAAAAACACTTTATGCCTTACCAGCAATAATTATTCATAATGTTTATCTTGGCAGATACTGTCCCTCTAATGGACAAAAAATCCTGCAGGCTAAAACTTATCAATCCACTGACATGCTTTTAGTCATGTGTTATCAAGAAAGGCTGCTTGTTGAAAGTCTGATTAGTAATTCTTATCTTGGCTGTATGATACGAAATGTGGAGACATTAGTATACATGCCCTAGGCTAGTAAAAACGGTTCCTGCAACTTTGCAACTGACCAGTCTACACAAGGCATTAGAATCATACAACTCATCTGAAAATAACTTTCCATCAGCACTATGAGAGACATGTCATTGGCATCAGAAGTTTTCATAAATGATAGAAAAAAAATGAACTTGATCTACGAACAAGATTGTTAGTTATTAGTAATCTGAATATGAACAGTTGTTAAACCTTCATTAGTTCTGGAATGTGCCAAGTACTGAAGATGCACACTCCATTGTTCAGATGATCTATTTCTTGCGGCACTGGTTTTTATGACCTGACTTCCAGTGCTGTTTCTGGCAGTCCCGTGAGCAGTAGTACACATGGAGACAGGACCCACACTTGGAGAACTTCTGCTCATTTGTGGACAGCTTACCACAGAAGCCACACTCTCGGATCTTGCGTTTCTTCACTTGTATTTTTTCAGGACATACCCTGACCCCGTTTGCCACTGGCTTTTCAGGTAAATTCTCTGTTTGTTTGGTGGAGCCATTCTTCTCCTTGGAACCCTGAATTGAATTCAAAAGTTTGTGATTAAGATACATGAGTAACATAACAAGGTATAAAGAAGGCCTAATTCCTAGGTTGAGCTTTTTTTGAACTTCATGGATTGAATCTGCCTTTCCGGCAGGAAAATGCATGTGTTATTTTGAAAAGAAAT
>NC_049979.1:16675932-16698041 GCF_000003815.2 Branchiostoma floridae | reverse complement strand
GAGAGATGCAAACCATGCAAACCAGTCAATCTGTATGTCCTAATCATGGTGATACAATGTACCTTTGTTGTGTTTTGGTAACAGGAATTCTAAAATTCTGTTGAATTCTGTATATCCCTAATATCTTGCAGAGGAAAGGTAAAGATTTTTTTCTTAATTATCCTGTTACTAAATCTAAAGTATTGCTGCCCTGCCTCCTTGCAGGAATATGACAAACTGCAGTATCATGACTATGCCATAAAGACCATTATAATTAATAGGTGCAAAACTTACGTCAACAGCAAGTAAGCACTATACCACTAAAAAGACGCAGGACACTGTGAGGTATATGCTATTTTAGAATCTAGTAAATTGAGAATTTTACATATTCAAATGTTATCCTAAGAAATACACAGGCTGCAATCAAACTTTTATGCCAGAAGACACTTACAAACTCGTATGAGCATCTTCTTAGCATCGTCTGTCTTGCAGTCGTGCATCTTGCGGTAATTGGGATCATTTGAGTTCTCCTTGTGTCGCATCTCTAGTCTGTAGCGACGCACCTCATAGGACCTCCAATTCTTCTCTGCAATGGCATTGTCTGTTTTGCGCTCTGAAGTGTGAAAATATCAGATACAATCAAATGAGACATATAACCAGAGGTATTATGCTTTCAGATGTAAACATTTTAAGTCATTCGACATTTTCATGAGAGGGATACTACATGTAGCCTATCTAAAGATGGACAGAAGACAACTATTTCGCACAGCACTAGTATATGTAGTTTTCTTAAAGCTTGCTCAAAAAGTTTGAGTGACAAAAGAACATGATACAGAATTTCTCTAGCCTTATGTTTTTTCCAGATCTTAAATATTTCTCACCAAGAATGATTGGCGCAGGAAATCATGAATGCTTACCAAATCGAGCCTTGTGCAGTGCATCCAGGTCTTTGGAGACACCTAAGTTCAGACCTTCTAGATAGTCAACATAGGAGTAGTGGCCATCGGCTGAATAGTACCTTCCGCTGATGAAGACATTTTCTACAATAGCCCAGCTCTCGTGACCATCTAGTTTCACAAGAATCCGTATAACATCTATATTGTCATTGTCTGTGCCTGTAGACTTCACCAGTACAGCACACAAGTAGAACACTAGGATATCCCTGACTTTCTTGTATTTCAGGAGTGGTTTTTGTTGTGGACAAATGTATTCAGCAATTGGCTCCAATAGGAACTGGTAAATGTGACATCCATCTTCCAAAGAGACTTCCCCAATGATCTCAGCTAGCATAGGCCCATACACTGGGTCCACTATCCAGTACAGCATGAGGTTGAGAAGTTCTTGTGTGAACTTATTGGCTGAGGGGAATAGGATATTCAGCCCAGTAACAATGTTCTTTGCCTAAGGAATCATGAAGAAGAAAACATGTTACAGACTTGTACTCATTTGGATGGGATACAACAAGTACATGTAAGCAAGGACGTTATATGATAGAATGTCCTTGATGTAAGTGGTTAGATAATACACATTGCATAGAATATACTTTGAGTGGAAAGCCAAGAGCTGAGTAAACTACATTCTTCAAGCAGAGGGTTCGGTCGGGATTATGCGTAAAGAACATAGGATTTGTATGAATTGTGTCTAATGATGTTCACCTTTACTTCCACCAAGGACCGAGAACTGTGATATCACACGCAAATGCACAAATTTGCCCCACCAACCTGATTCTTGGTACAGACATTGAAGTGCACAGCAAGGGCTCGAACAGTGTGCAGTTTGTTGGTCCAAAACCATGTGTTGTCATCATCCTCCCACTCATTATGTTCCAAATTTTCCACCCAAAACTCCACCAGAAACTGCACAATGGTGGTAACTGGGCACTTTTTACACGGTTGGTACAGTCTAGAGTAGTCCCGTGTACACATCTCCATGTACTTCTGTCTGCCTTCTACAACTGCTTTCTCAAGCTCAACAATCACACTTGAAGGCAAGGCTTTGAACTCTTTCTGCAGTTTTTTCTTTTCTTCATCAGTCAGCTTCTTGGGAGCTTGTTGCTGTTCAATCCTTGCCAGGTGAATGTTCCAGTGTGAAGGCAGATGTGCCACCATCCACTCACTACATGTTGTATATTCTCCTTCGGTTGTCTTTGTAGTCTTGTGGTTTTCTTTACATGAAGACTCTGTTAGTGTTATGGCTGCAATATCATAAAAAGGCAGAATTTCAAATCATCCGTAACTCCATAGTTCAATTAGTTGCCCTCAGAATCCTCTATTAAGTAAAGCCACAATCAAATAAGGTGTTGTTGATACATGTACACTCAAGGGCTTGGATTAACTCTTTCTGGTGCTACTTTTTGACACTATATAGTGTAAATCATAGTGTCTTCTCGGTACCAAACTTTCACGGTCTGAGAAAATTTAACTTGTTCTCGGAACTAAATGTTCACTGTTGCGGTAAATGTACATGGAAAAAGTCTGTGAATTATTTGTTATCAGTAATGATAAGTTCACATTACAGTCGTCACCGTGAAAACCGTGAACATAACAGTACATTGAAAAAATCAGGAATTACAGTAGTTCTTATAGCTATAACACAAAATTTAACAAGATGCCAAAGCTGGAATTACGTTGAAACAAAAGGTGAAAGGATGGTCAAACAAGGACATCCTATGTAATTGGATATGATAACCCCTGCCTGCTAGCTCGGTATTATCGCCCGTCATTCAGTAGCGAGCGTCACCGAGCGAGCACGCTTCTCTGTCTCCTACTAGTCCTAGCTATACCAGTGAAGTTGTGTTTTTTCAAGAATGACAACTGCATGACATATTGAACTCTAACCTGATGTCTCCTTCTTGCTGTCAAGTTCATCAAAGTAGTCCTCTACCTTGTCACACATCATCTCATACTCGTCACAGTCCATGTAGTCATCCAAGCTGAACTGGCTGTTCACATCACACCAGTCATTATCTGCAAACACCATGATGAAATATATTTAGTTTGGGAATAACAATACACCATATGGTATTCTAAACTGATACTGTTGTTGTTGTTGTTGTCTCTCCAACCGCTTCAGATTCGTCCGTAACTGGTAACAGGATACAAATTTCAAAGCACTACAATTAGCTCTATTCACAAAGGATTACAGTCAGATAACACTTCATGGTCTGTCTCTCAAATTGATTGATTGTTGTCAATTATGCTAATCTTGCTAATAGTAAAAATAACAAACTCACACAGATTAAGTAGAAGTTGAAAAGTTGATAATAATGTTAAAATTTGAAGTCTTACATTATGTGCCCAACAACAAATTACATGCTGAACTATATTGTGTTAGAATACAACAACATGACAGACTGACATTTCAGGCGCTGTCTACGGTGTTAAAAAACTATTTTACAGCAATTTGAAAGCAGTATATGCTCAAGTAGTAAACAACGTTAATATATTCATCCACGTGAGCGCATCTCCTTCTGACAAAATTACTTCAGGACTTTGTTTGGATATTGGGTGTTTTCTGGGGTGGCACTACAATGTATTGGCGCAAAGGCTACTGCTAAACCTTCTAGCTTATCTCACCTGAGTCTTCGTCACTTGTAGCTGTCTCTATGCGGTCGTCTTTAGTTGAAATCCCAGCGAGAGCTTTGGCGAAGTCAAAAGTTCCACTTTTGGCCGCCATATTGTTGAAGTGCCGCCAAAGGAATGTTCCACCGGAAATGAGGGGGGGTGCTGTTTGGAGTGCATACATCACACAAAAGGATAATAATTTGTGACCTGTTGGTAACTTTGATGAAGATCAACGGAATGATATGAAAATTATGCATTTAAAGCATAGACCTGCCTAATTGACAAAATTTGCATAATCGATTATATGATTCCACAGTGGCAAATAACGGAAATTTCATACTTGTGGCATTTGTTACATTAAGGTGAACATAAAAATGCAAATCATAACCTAATTTGCATAATAAAAGAGAATTGTATAATACTTTTCTATTTGATGATGGAACTGACAAATGAAGGTTAGATAGAATGAATATCATCAAACATGAATTATTTGGGGACTGAGTCCCAACTTGATCTAGCGTTGTTAGATAAAGTTTAGTTTTGTCATAGAGTCCATTCCAATGGGTTTTAGGCAATATTTATAGTCTGAATTATTTTGAATAAAAGAATATCTGAGCCACAATAATTAAATTCTTTTTTAAAAACTGACTAAGAAAATACTCATCTATTTGAATTCCTTTGAATATTTTAGAAACATTTTGAAAGTAGTCTAACTGTACAAAAATATCTTTATTTAGAATAATTGTGAAACCCCTGTGTGATTATTTCACATTTACAAATATCTACAAATATTTGTAAACCTTGCCAAATGGTAAAATTAGTTTACTGCCCCCATAAAAGTAAGCCCTATTGTTGCATCTGTATATTTTTAGATTTCACTGCTGGGCACTGGTGGATCCTTAATGGTGGGCCATTGTTGCATGGCACCCAACCATACTTTGGCAATGAACTCCCATGACGTAAAAGGTGTTATGAAGCCTTCGGTGACGTTAAATCTGAGCAGTGAGATTATAGATGGACCTCATTGATCTGAGCAAGAAAGTTTTATCATAAATAGATGAATAAATCCAATGACCTTCCATATGACCAAGGAACTGGATAAAAGCTCCTTGATAAATCTGTGCAACAACGCTTGATTAGAATATTTTGACAATTCAATTGAAGTTCAATCCAATGATGTCATTGATGAATTGAAACATTTCCTCACAGCCCAGGCAAAGTGCACTAATCATGAACTTTCAACGCACACCTGTAAGATCCTGTGTCATAGACCAAGGAAGCTTGTCTATGTGAGGAAGATTCATAATTACTGCACTTATATTTTATTCCGCTACGTGGCGCCCGTGTCACGCGGTAAATATCGACAGTGCTTCGTGTGGGAGAGTTCATTATAAATAAGGGGTCATAAATTCTATGTATCAGGTATATTGTATCAATATCATCTTTAAATAAAATCATAAGAATAGAAGTATATCATTTTAGAATATGATTGAATGTTTATCTTGAAGATTTCTATGATTAAAAAGTTAAAATTTACACCCGATCTGCCAGGTTTTCTAATGAGCCATGCCAAATGTGTCACAATTGCAACGGGAGATATGATTGGCTTGCCTTGCAAAGAAGTCACAGTATTGACCAATGATTGCACTTTTGACATCATTGTCTCCCAGACCTGTGGCCGCCTTTTTCGAAGCGCTGAGTGCGGGAAAAACCTGAAAGATCACCGCAAACACTCGTTTACGTGCATTCTATCGTCCATATTCCTGTTTGAAAAGGAAGGTAAGTAAGTCGTTGCATATGAGTTTCAAATACGTTTTCACAGGATCTTTTCTTAGTGTCGTGTCATTCATTATATCGGCTGATACCTTGAGAGGGAGGGGGGCGCGACATAATTTTGTAGACAGGGTCACACTTGGCGAAAGAAAGTCGTATGAAATCATGAATACCCGAAGTTCTGGCTCCGTAGTTGTTTAAGAGGATAAAGTAGGTACTGCTGTGCTGTTCCTGTTTTCTTGGAGGGGCTAGAGGTTTTTCCCCGGAGCAGGCTCAGGGCCAAGGAAAAGGTCGCGACCAACCAAATTATATATGTATACAGTCACTTCTTCAACAAGAGAGAGATACGCTATTTCACAGAGTTCACTACGCTTGTGCGAGCGACAGGAACCCTGGGTAGTAAGTAGGTCAAAGGTAACGGCCCATCAGAAATAAACAGTCTCATCTAGACCATTGTTTCGACTTGCATGACAATCTCCGCAATGTAAATTTATATGTTTGTTCTGTGACATACCAACCTGATGAAACTATTTGTCGAGTTATATGTTATTCCAATGAGTTTTTTTCAGATTTGAATAAACCTCCTTGGTTGTTCATTTCTTGCAAAACACAGAAGTGCAACAGTGGGTATGACAGGGTCATTGTTCCTTGTCCTTCCACAGAGCTCACCATTGCCCCAGCATGCCTCAGCAGAAGCTGAGTGACCAGCCCATGTCCCTGGTGTGTGAGTGGGCCTCCTGTCAGACGGTGTATGTAAATGTGGACAGTTTCATGAGGCACATCAGGGAGCACCACTATCCACACTTCACTCCTGCACAGAAGGACAGGCCAGACATGCCAGGTGCACCTTCAGACTTATCTATCTTCAAGATACTTTCTAAGGAAGGCTTCCCTAATAATAAGGAGGTTCATGGTTCCAACTACACATGTGCTGCAAAATGTGTTGTGGGTCATATGTCAAAGGTGAAGGTTGCTGAAACATGGCCCAAACATATCTGAACATGTATTAAGCATAGCTTAGACAAGGACTGTTTACGAGCAGGACCTCCTTGGTACAAGTTAGGGCCTTTACCTTTGCCATACCACCCACAATACATTTGGTTGTGCAGGTTTGTATGCAAATGCAACATTTGAAACAACTGCATTGAATAGACATAAATGTTTAACACCTGCATTCAAGTACAATGTAGGTGTCCGTACATACAATGTACATTCTATATCTTTTGCATCTTTGCTGGTGCTCCTAAGTTTTAGGAGTTAGGAGCGCCATGCTTCTAGGTCAAAAAGTTAGTCTGGAGCCCTGATCTGTGTCACAAAAACTGTCTTAATTTTTCCCAAATACACAGATGAGTACTTCTGCCAGTGGATGGATTGCGGTGCCTTTGCAGGCAACTTCCCGGAGAGTCTGCTGCGCCACACGTACTACCATGCCCACCACGCCAAGCTGAAGTGGCTGGGCATGCAGGTGGCCAGGAATAACCAGGAGAACCACTGTTTACTGGACAAACAGAACCACAACTACCTCGTGGACATCCCAGACAGGATGCAGTGTTCGTGGGAAGATTGTGGGGTCAGTAAGCTAATGTTGAGGGAAAACATGTTCTGATGACATTATCAATTTTCACTACACTGTGTAATACTGGTACTGTGTTTTTCTTTTTTAGCTTGCCAAATTGCAAGTTGTAGTACTGGTACTGGTAGTTGTTGTTTGCCAAATTGCAATGTGTACCTATGCTCAAAAGTTTAGGTATTCCCTGCCCAGATATCTGTGTTTTGATTGCATTCCCTGCTTATCTTAAATGCTTGACATTTTCTCAGTGGTTTTATGTTCACGGTGACAGCATCACTGCAACTTAAAGCCAATGTGAAAATTTTTTTATTATTGTACATTGTACAGTGTGTGACAAATGTAAAACACTTGATTTTCATCTTACCACAAAATTAAATCACTGTGAAGGCATTTAGAGCATTACCTTGGCTTTGACAGACATCATCATCCCATCTGGGTATCACCTTTACATTTTTGGTTGATGCTCAGATAAGAAAAAAATGTCATTTGATGTGTAGATTTCCTGATGTAATTTTGTGCAATGTTTGAGTAATATAGCATTTCAACCATCCTATTGCTCAATGTGATAAAGAAAGAAAAATGTGTGTTTTATCTCAGGCCATAGTGGATAACCCTGAACACTACTTCCGCCATGTTGAGATGCATGCCATGAGCTCGGACCACCCAAACGGGCCATCAAACATGCCAATGGTACCATGTAAATGGGCAGGTAAGCATGGTAATTTTGATGTAATCATCAACTTCTGTAAGGCTAAAGTTTTGGTATTTATATATATGGTTTTTATCACTTGCAGGAAGTACACTGGTGTGAATAGACATACCAATCCTTCTGATGGTGTTTGTGGCCTCAGTGGAATGTACTATTACTAGAAATGTAATAAAAGTGTCAGACCTTGTTCCAACAGTGTTGGTTACATGTCTGTTCCATTCTTATTTTCCCAGGCTGTCAGTCAAGTTTTAAGAACAAGTTCAAGTTGAAGGAGCACATGCGAGTGCACACCCAGGAGAAGCTGTTTGCCTGCTGGATCTGCGGAGGCCTCTTCTCCAACAGAACCAAGTTCATGGACCATATCAAGAGACAGGCGGCACCAGAAGGTGGGTAGGGCTGGGCAGGGCTGACTGTAGGTGCCAGGATACTTCACCCCAACTTCCTTACGTTCATGGGCAAACAGAAAACTATTCTCATATAAAAGTCACAGAATCCGCAAATGATAAAAAAAAGTGGGGCTTCCTCTGAAGCCAAACCCAACTTGCCTAGATACAGCCAACACTAGTCTTTGAATTAGTTTCTTGTTACAAGAATGTAATTCACTTGCCTTGTCACATGAACATGTACATTCTATGTTTCCTATGTCTCTAAGTCTAACACATTTATGTTTTCCAAAATTATTGTCCATGACTTGTACATGTACAGTTAGCAATTAGCCTATTGCATTGGACACAAATGTGCAAATAAACTTTCCTTTATTGAAAAAGCAGTCTGTGGGCAGTGGTTTGTATTGGCATTAGTAAGATTAAAAATTGTATGCAGTATTCTTGTGATTTACATCATTACTATCTTCCTTTCTTGTTACAGACCAGAGTTACCAGTGCTCTCATTGCTCCAAACGGTTCTCAACAGAAAGGCTTCTGAGGGATCATATGAGACATCATGGTAAGGATCAAAATTAAGTGGGATTGTGTTGTTCCTACTTTATTCATCTGTCTATCTCAATAATTTTTAGTCAGGTAAATTGTACCTTGTCCTCTTTACTTTACTTTTTTGTATTGTACTGTGTTAAAAATTGTCTTGTAAATTACTCCTTTTCCTTGTCCCAGTCCCAACCTCAACAACCCAAGTACCCATGCATGAGCTACTGTAGCTTTAGAGCAAATTGTGACTGTCCTAATTTGCTGACCATTCTTTTATCTCCAGTGAACCACTACAAGTGTCCCCACTGTGACATGACGTGCCCCACACCATCAGGACTACGCAGTCACATCAAGTTTCGTCATGAAGAGGACCGACCCTACCAGTGTGAATTCTGTCACTACAAGTAAGAGTCTAATGTGCTGTTATATTATGACCTCCAGTTCAATAATGCAGTCTTTGCCATACATTTGTTTCTTCATGCAGGGCTCGAAATTCATTTTTGGGATTAGGTGCACTGGTGCACCCAGCTTAAAAAATTGGGTGCACCAAAACGTTTTTGGGTGCACCACTTAAATTTAAGTAAATGACCTAATGATAAAACTTAATCACAAGCTTCAAATTCTTAAACAAGTACCATGGCAGACATTTTTATTATCTTTTTAGCACTTAAATGTCAAGAATATGATGTATACTAGTATACTTTGATATCTTAACATACATAAACGTAAGAAAATATTTGGGAGCACCCTGTGCACCCACAAAAACTAATTGGGTGCACAGCTCCAATTTTGGGTGCACCTGGGTGCACATGCACCCAGTATTTCGAGCCATGTCATGATATCAATAGAAGTGCCTTTGAAAATTCTAGCAGACATTTATTTTGGTATTAAGACCTTTCCAGGAAGTGGGTTGCTTCTTTTGCTACAAGATTTTGTAGAACTGTGCTTGGTCCTGCAGGTGTAAGACTAACTACGACCTGCGGCGTCACATGGACAGCCACAGTGTGGAGAAGATCTACCAGTGCCAGCAGTGTGACTACAGCAGCAAGGCCTACAACAGTCTCAGGGACCATCTCAGGAAGGACCATCAGGTCAGAGAAATCACACAGGTCTACAAGTAGTGGTTCACTATTGATTGAAAACACCAGCATGAAAAAGAAGCAGTGATTACTTGGCATATATTTACTGTATATTTACTGTATGTTGATACAGGAATTTAGACTTTCTCGTTGATAGCAGTAAGCTTTAAGGGAACCTGCAGATGATGCCATGGTTATTTCTTGTGTCTAAGGCTAATACTGAACCATGAAGTTCTTAACTTCTGACAACAGTGAGTAGCTGTTATAACCTCAGCTTGAGAAGTATTTCAAAACAAATGGTGGAATTCGAAGAAGCAGAAGTTATTGCATCCTGATGTTGCATTTTGAAGTATAGATTACAATACAAATTGATACAAATGCTCTAAATGGCCATTTGAATTCCAAATCTTCAAGATGAAATCCTTCATGTTGCAACTAGTTACTGCATGGTGTGGTGCTAGATGATAGTGTTGTTCATACTATATGCAGTCAGTGTATGGTATGTATTGTACATGTAATCTGTAACATGTGCCTGTTGTGCGCCCAGGGTGGAGGTGCAGTACAGCGGTACCTGTGTCACATCTGTCAGAAGGTGTACAGCAGAGGAACAGGCCTGACTCGCCATCTCAAGACTGCTCACAAGTTTAAGTGGCCTTCAGGACACAGTAGGTTTAGGTAAGTAGGGAGCTATAGCATGTTTGATGAACTAAAATCATATACATTTGTAAACATTTATTTTGAGAGGATGTTTATGGAGAATATACGTATGTGGTTCCATCTCCTTGTCAGCAACTACAGCACTAGCATATTTTCTAGACCATGTGTTGTCTAGTACAACACTACTTGGATGATCCTGTATCAATACACATACTACACATGTACATCCACTGTCCTTGTGCAGGTACAAGGAGCATGATGATGGCTACCTCAGACTGCAGACTATCCGTTATGAAAGTGTTGAACTGACAGAGATGCTGATGAAACCCCAGAGTGAGCAGGAAAGTCCAGATGTGTCAGACAGGGACTCTGTTCCATCACCTATCCCTCACTCTGGCAAGGATACACCTCAGGATGGAAGCACAGAGTCTGTCCCATCACCAATACATCCATGTATCCCTCCACCTGAAAACTACCACAGCAAAGGCAGCACTACATTGGAAGAAATGAACCAAGAAGGAGCACTCTTACAGAACAGTCAGGTTAGCATTACTCTGCAAGATGCCTCAATATCCCAGGATGGACACATGGACAATCATGCAGGAGTTGTCCTTGACCCCAGCACAGTCCACACAGATGCAGCGCACATCCTTGCCAGCGTGGCCACTCACCAACCCCTCGGCACATTCTCAGACAATCACGTAGCTGTTGGGAGTAACCACGCGGTGCCGGGGGTGTCCGTGCCCAGCTGTGGCCAGGTGGAGGGGACTGCTGTGGTTCCCCACACACATCCTACAGAACTCCTGTGGCAGGTCCTGCCTACACCGGGGGGACATCAGGAGGTCAGTATGCACCAGCCAGTCTCCACACTAACCCTGCAGACTGGAGGGGCCCAGGAGGTGGTGTACAGCATGGTGGAGATCACCACAGATGGGAACATGGTGACGACACAGCCAGTCATGACAGGGAACAGCCTCGGGGGCCATGCTGTGGGACAGAGGGAGGAGGTGTCATTGTCAACCCTGAAGCAGACTGCAGAGGAAATGGGAATACAGGTTATAGGATTTGACTAGAGTGATGCCATGCTGCTTCAGTTTATATGTAACTCCATATGCCTATGTTCAACAGAAAGTCATTGGTTTCCTTTGGGCACATGTGCCAAGAAGAAGTGAACAATTTATAGAATAAATGCTGTTTAGCTCTCCTCCAAATTGCTATTTTTTTTTTTTTTTTTTTTTTTTGTGTGCAATGAGGTGCAGGTATATCAAGTTAGCTTTGGGTACAGGTATTTAACATGACAATTGTTGCAATTCAGATGTTCAAAAAACAAATGTTTCATTAATTTTGTATTTGTACTTACATGTAGTAGTATAGAATTATTTCATGTGTGGAAATGATGTATACAGACCTTATTCAGATTGAGAAAAGTTTTTGTTGGTAAAAATGCATCCCATGCTATATTGTTGAGATAACTTCCAAAAGCAGCCCCATTGACAAAATTGGAGTTTTTCATTTGATATTAATTTTGTTTTGCAACTGCTGCTTGTAGTGTCCTAGTTTTGTGAATTGCAAATTTATCAGTAAGTTATTAGCAATGTTGACAACCTATTTACTTGACTGCCAACAATGAAATACAATGTATAAATTGAGTACATTCAAACAATAGCTATTGTTAAGGGGTCTGTTACTGTACCCCCTGTTGCATGAAGCTCTGTACATGTCTCCCTATTACTATTTGTTTTCTTTTGCCTTTGTGTTCTTTATTTTTAATGAGGCAGCAAAAGTTTTATTATGATATAATAAAGATATAACAAAATATCAATATCTTTTTATGAATTTCTGGTTTGAATTAATCTTTCCCATCTTGTTGGTCACTGTTTTAAAACTACTCTTATATGATACGTTAACTGGGGGTACTTGTGGTAAAAGTAAACAAAAGAAAAAAGATTGCATGGTTGTTATAGATTGATTAATTAATTGAGCATGTATCATACACAGGCCGGAGTACAACAATAAACACCTCTTGAGCAGCCTAGTCAGCCGTACATGTCATCAAAATTAGGAAACATAATAATTACATCATTATGGAAGAAGCTTCCACGAAATTGCTCCAATCAAAAACTTTTCAAGACGGTAAACAAGATCTTTCTTCAGGATCCAGTAGTGTAACCCAAAACGCATTGAGTGGCTCCATGAGCCTTGTTTTGTGGTGAACTTCAAGTAAAAAAAGGAAAGGTACGTGTATCATCACGATGCATTAGACTAGATACCAAGATAAATGGACTACATAACGGCCCGGGAGTAAAAGCATCCTTTAGAAAGATGTCGATTTCGGCAGCTCGTACTGTCCTAGACAATGTGTGTTGTGGTCTGTATGTTCATGGTGAGAAGTTATAGGAGCATCTCGTCTTTTGGAAGTTGTCCCTTCATGCCCTGAGCTGTGAGCATTTGGGGGTGTGTGTGTAGACATCCTCAGTACCTTGTCACACGGTCATGAATTCTCAACTGCGGACTACATTGGACATGGACGTCTTGTGGTTGAGAGACTGCTTAGTGGAAAGCAGTCCTTTGAATAACTGCGTCATGGAAACCAGCATGGACGTCTGTTGTAGTCAACTTTTTCTCATTGTCAAAAATGCATGATGTCATCAAATGATTTCATCCACTTTCACAGACGATTTACGCCTCTTCGAATTGGATGTTATGTAAACTCTTGACACCTGCTGTACAACTCGGCAACAACAACATGGGCATTTAACTTCTGCTCCAGGTAAAGAGCTGTCGACAAAATACTGTTGGAAGAAAAACTCCGGAAGTGATGATGCAAATCTAAATTTAGACTCCGTTTTTCTCCATCTGTCTTTACAGCTCTTTTTTCATCTTTTGAAAACATCAACCTTTGAAAACGGTGTTTGCGTTAAGTATCAAACTTTACAGCTGTCGAAATTGACACCTTTCTAAAGGTTTTTGAAGTAACCATTTATTTTGAGTAACTTCTAATTCACCGTAATGGTGGCACCTGCACCTCTCCTTATTCTGATGACACAGAGGCTTGCTAAGCTGCTTAAAACGTGTTTACTGTTGTATCCACACATAATACATGCTCTACACTGCGCTAGCCTTGGTGCCCTTGGTCACACAAGCCATAGCTGTCATCACGTTACATGGTGGATCTGGTGCAGTATTATTATTACCGAGATCAATAAACTAACGAGCCATTCAGAGGCTGAAGGTCAGTCAGGTCCCTTGTCCGCTGACAAAAGTACACAATGGTAGCTACTTTGTATTTGCTCGCAATTGAGTAGGTTCACTTAATAGCCTTTGTTGACACCCGTAAGTTTAGATATTTGAAAACCTGGAGATTTTCGCCACTGTGGTTGAACAAAGGGTCCCGTGGCTAAATGAGAACACGATAACATTGCGGTATGACCGGAATGTCCTTAGAATTTGTACAAAACCATCCTGACGTCCTCCAATAGAGTCGCGTTATTTTCGACTGCGTCACATCAACACAACACCCACCATAGTACGAAAGAGCTGCCTCAAACTAGATCAGCTCATGATCAGTAGTGCCCTCCTGAGAATCGAGCCCGCGTATAAAAGTTAGGCACAAAGAAAACTAACGAACTTTCGTGACGGTGGTGCAGAAATATAACAGCGAGGTGAGCTGAGATTTAGTCCCTTTCGTTGTCTTGCTTGGGTTTTGTGAAACTTTTCTGATGTATCGGTAGACTGCGCTTTTCTATTTCGAGACTTTTGCTGAAAGACCAAACTGCGTCACCAGAATACGGGTTATTCCCGTTAGGACATTTGTCGTTTTGGGTGAATCTTTTCTAAAATGTTTTTAGATAGAACACGTTATGATCGCATGACATTTCCCCAGGCCAGATACCCGGAGAGATACTGAGATGGGGATTACTGGAGTGTTGGGCCGGAGGTGTGACGCGGTCATGAGAAGCGGCCGGGTTTTGAACGGCCAGTGTAAGTGTGGGAGATCTTCTTTGTGGAACGTCGGGCTTTGTATCCTTCGCAAAAGCAGCTCGACTGTAACCAACGTGGGGATGGAAACATGCGTCGATCCCACAGCAAACAAGACTGACGTGGCTGTGCGCCCCTTCCACGAGATCCCTGGACCCAAGGGGCTCCCCATCATTGGGAGTCTGTGGGAGTACACATTCCTTGGTAAGAGACTTTTCAGGGTCCAGTTTTACGTCGCCCACCATAACTTCTTGATGTGATAAGTTTCATGGAAGACTTCAGCTGCTTAACAGCGCAGATGTAAGATGGATTTGACTCGCCGAAGTCCTCTGGTCTTCTTTGCGTCATTTTCATGAACCATCTTTTTTCAGGAAAGCTTGATCCCAGGCGCTTTGACGAGGTGCTGTGGAACCGCTACCAGGAGTACGGTAAAATCTACAAAGAGGACCTCGGGCCACGGGGAACGTTTGTCCGGATAGCCGATCCAGGAGATATTGAGACCGTCTACAGAAACGAGGGAAGGTAAGGTATCTTCACTATACTTGATACATATTTTATCACACCTTCAAATCACATCTCAGTTGCCGAACAAAGACTTTTAAAGGGTCCTAGTATCGACAATTCTAACAACACCTGCAACTTTTTTAATTAGAATTTGATACCTACTTTTAGGTTCTCCTTTGTTGTCAGCTGTTTAATACTGCGTCTTGAGCTTACTTTAGTCCAACGAACATCCAACATCATGTGCAACCAAACTTTTCAAAAACTACATGGCGTGAATTGCAACACCGATCACAATGCATGGGATACAAAAGATCCACCATTCTCTAACCCAGGTACCCGCATCGCCCGTCGTTTCCGCTTGTAAGGGAATCCATGGAGGCGGCTGGACAGGAACTTCTGAAGCACCGAGCACGGTCAGAGTCCAGTTTCAATGGGTGAGTATACACTATCAACATGGGCTGTTGTACCCTCCGTGTCGATGTGTTGGTATGAATACATGAAATTACTAGGTGATGACTGACACGTCACAGACATCGCTGTTGGTGGTACAGGTTGACCTTCTACACAAAACCATTCTTGTCTCGTCAAAATTGAAGATTCGTCTCACACAGATGCGCACATGTGCACATGAGAGTAAACATGACGTCATGTATTCAAGGGGCTATACGTTATAACGTATGTTATAAATGATGATAAACCTGCTCCCGAGATAAGTCAATTCACCCAAGTTTGTCTGTATGTTTGTCTGTAATAACGTGACAACCTCTGGGTGGATTGTGATCATAATTGGTAAGTGGGCAGCTTCTGTAGACACGAAGGGCGAGGTACTGAAGCAGAACGTTAGATTTTTGTATCTTATGTCCTGGACATACTGTGGTCTTGTTTCACTTCACCATTTTAGTTACTATTAAAGACCGTCAAACTTGTTCTCTACAGACAAGGGTTAGAGTGGTACCGTACCCGCAGTGCCGTGAACAGGACACTGCTGAGGAGGAGCGGGGTTGCACTTTTCCACCCAACCTTGAATGAGGTAACGTCAAGTGCTTCTTTTGTCCGGAGTACTGTTGATAAAAAATCCGTGATAGCTCGGTAACTGTTGATAGATGCGGCCTGCATGGAGGAGTGCATTAAGGAAAAACGCCTTTGTGGTAATCCATTAACCTTCTCTTCACCGTGTTGCAACCTTCTAATGATATTTCCTGCTATGTTAGCCTTTAGCGTCGTTACTGTATGATCATGGACCGAGCTCTTTACCAGACAAAGATGTACGGTAATATTAGAAAGTGGCTTCAGGTTTCCAGCACAAGAGAAATGTACAATGACAAACATTACAGTTTCAGGTTATCAACACAAGAGAAATGTACAATGACAAACATTACAGGTACAGGGTTGGATACAAAGTGGTACATGTACCGTTGACCCAAGTGTCAGAAGTTCTTGATTAATTTCTTCCCCGTTTCAGATCTCGGATGACTTCCTGGCTCTCCTGAAGCGGAGCCTAGACGAGAACAATACAGTACCTGACATCACGTGGCAGATACGGCGTTACAACACGGAAGGTGAGTTTATGTGTATCCTTTGGACAGTCTGTATGTACCTAACATCTTATTTTTCTTCAACCTTTACGAGAGACTGGGATCGTAAAGTTTGTCGACATAAGTTTTGATAACAATGTATCTAGTATTTGATTGATTGTTTTGTTTTACACCTTCACATCACTTGGCTTAAAACAAAAACAATGATCATGTTTGCTTGCTTTAAAAATGATTTTTATAGGATGAGCTAACAGCAAGATGTGTTTGTTTTGTCAGTGGCTGGGACCACTATCTTCGGCCGTCGCCCGGGCTGCCTGGAGCCAGACTTCTCGGGGTCCTGCCAAACGTCTGAAATGATCAAGAGCATCGACGACTTCTTCGCCTCCTGGCTGAAACTGGAGATAGGGTTCCCACTGACCAAGTACCTCCTGAAGGACACCTGGAACGGCTACATGAACGCGCACAGAAATATCCTCAGGTACGCCATGTTAGCACAGTTTGACTGATTTGGGTCTGTTTTCTAAGGTCATGATTTTGATAATGATGTAGGGTAGTTTGTGATGTGGATTATTTGCCATAAAGTGTTGCACTCATACAATTTAGCCCAGATTTGCAGAAGTAGCATTTTTTAAATGTCAATAATCAATTAATCTATGTACGTACCAAAAATCACGATGATGCGATAAGTCTCACGCAACCCCCCCAATAAAAACGAAAAAGTTGCAAGGAGGTCCAAACCTATAGAAATTTTTTCCAGAACTTAAGACCTATCTCATACTCATTACATTATGTTCTAAACACAGGACTAAGATATGAAAAACCGACGTTCTGTTGCAATACCATAGACACCTAAAAATACCCTGTCCAAAGTAATTGTACTATTTTTCCTTGACCAAAGAATTGTGAAATACCACATGGACTTGGATGTGGAGTACGAAGACAGCCGACCGAGCGTGTTGGGTTATCTGCTGTCTGAGTCCAGCCTGTCCGACACGGATGCCGCCATGTCGGCTGTGGAACTTTTTGTGGGCGGCATGCAGTCAGTAAGTCATCATCATTAAAAATTGACCCTTATCTTACCCCAATCCTAACCCGTAACCCCTACTCCTACTCTCCAAGCAGAAGTTGGTGGGAAAAATCGTGACCTTTTCCTTTTATCAGTTTCTTTTTTCGAACGGCCTTCCCACCAAGGTGGGAAAAGGTCACGATTTGTCCCACAAACCTCTGCTTGGAGAGCACCTACCCCTACCCATATTCCTAACCCTAGTTACCCTAACCCCGCCTCAACCGTAGCGTACTTCTATCCCAACCTTACCCTAGCCCTACCCTAACCCTAATCCTCATCCTACTCCAACCCTAACCCTACGCTTAGAACAAATATATCTTCTGACTTCTGTACACAAGTCTACTCTGCTTTTTCTATCACGTTACACTGTATAGCAGTCACATAACATACACGTAGTCGTTTTCCTCGTGGCGATAAAAAATCAGTCTTAATCTGCTTTAAATTTTAATGATACTCGCTCTAAGTTTTTTTATACCACTTAAAACAATCAAGTTGCTCCAGGAAAGTCTTCACAAGTGCTATCTATCGGTTTTCCTCAGAGTTCCCATGCAGACATGTTCCAACTGTACGAGCTGGCCCGGCACCCACACGTTCAGGAGACCATCCGGAGGGAGGTTACAGAGGCGCTACCTAAAGGGGAAGCTGTGACGAGTGCCCACCTGCACAAGCTGCCCTACCTCAAGGCTTTTGTGAAGGAGACCTTTAGGTAAATCTCAATCAAGACTACACAGTCTACTGTATATAGGACTTGGAACTTTGAATTCTCAAACACACGCACGCACACACGAGCACGCACCTTCATATGCTTCCCCTGTATAATGATCAGCACGCTTCCTGATCATTTTTCTCTCCGCCCAGGTATGGCATTGCGTGATAGTTACTTCGTTTTTAAAATGATAAATTCTGTTGGGCCTTCTCATCCTCCCACCCAGGTTCCACCCAGTCGGTCTCCTTCACATGCGGATTCTGGACCGCGATGTTGTTCTGTCCGGATATCGTGTGCCGGCTCATGTAAGTATGGTGTTACTGTTACTTCTCTGTTACGCAGCACAAAGCTACTAGTATATAAATCAGGCAGTGTCTGCAGTAACAACACCCGTACCGTGTGCTCTGGCGCCCCTTGTGTCATTCTTATGTACTGCAATACTTGGTTAATGTTTTGCGAGGAAAGCATCAAGGTGTGATGTTGTAACGCGACCAAAATCTATGGTAGGCAACTATGGAAACTTAAATGTCGTTCGGTCTCCATGTGTGCTTGATGTTTCAGAGATGTGTCATTCACCACCTGAACGTCAGAGAAACATGCGATCGTACAAATCAAATGCTCCGACAACTGTACTTTAACTTTTGTAGTAAACTAAATTTAGGTATCTGTCATCCTTGTCCTATCTCCCCCAGACAACAATTGAGATCCCCATGAGTGTGCTTGGTCGGTTGGAGGAGTTGTACCCCCAGGCAGACCGGTTCCTACCCGAGCGCTGGCTCCGTAGGGGCCCGAACGGATTCCGATCCCGCATGTTCAGCCACGTGACTCCCTTCGGCCACGGGCCACGCGCCTGCATAGGTCTGTACCTCAGTGATGCGTTATTGATTGAATAAAAAAAATTAGGCCAATTGCAAGATGACTGATGTCTAATTTTGATGGCCATTGATAGTTGGACGAGGTATCTATGTAGAAATGGACAGAATAAAGCTTTGCCACCGCGTAGGAAATATTTCCCAACAGGGGCCCGGACGGGCTGTTTGCGGGAACGAAAAATTAAAGCGTTTCACAAGAAACATACACAAATCATGCTCATTTTTTACGTTCTCTGTGTGATATCATACCGTTCGTTCCCGCAAATTTAACTGCCCGGCCGGACGCCGGTTTGGAAATGCGACCCGGTAGTACTTGTGATGTCCTCAGCTTTAAGTATAACATAGGGGTAACCGAAGTTGGGCGCGCGGGCCGCTATAACGACAATTTAATCAAGCTAGACACTAGCTATGCGTTTACCAGCAGCAGCACTCCTTAAAACGTGTGTTTCTACGGTATACCTCAAATATGAACGTATATCTCAAATACTAAACGCCACAACATTCAGAAGTTCATTGCCTGTCATATCATATTCCACAGGTCGCCGACTTGCCGAAGACAAGTTCTACATTCAAATAGCTAAGGTAAGAAAGCTCTGCAAAATTGGTATTAAGCATTGGACATGTCAACTGAGAAATGATAACTGGGCAACACAAGTTTTTAGAAATCAGCTATAACTTATATAACATGCTTTTACTTTACAGAAGTACCAAAAGTATTTTATGTCATTTCCAAGTTCATCTGACCTTAGAAATAATTTAATTAAGCAGCTTAGTTACAAAGTATGTTATCTACATGTACATGAACTGATGAAAAGGTTAAGGAACATTTTTATTGCATGATTACAGTTAGTACAGAACTTCGACCTCCACTGTGACGAGGAGGCGGACACAGTGACAGGGTGTTTCCAGGAGCTCTCCCCCACCCCAAACATCCGCTTCACTCCCCGGTAAACGGACAGTCCACGCCTGCCACAGGCCTCAATCTACGTCCTTTATAACAACTATTGTATCTCTTTGACTCAGAGACTGATGTGTGGCGTTGTCACGTGGAGCTTTACTACGCAAACCGGTACCTAGTGTGTACTTCTGCGTGGATGCATGATTTTGCGTTTCTACAAAATGTGTGTTTTATCAAGAGTACTCTATCGTATACAAACGTATCGACTTTTCTCTATGATCATCACTAAAATAAGGTTATCCAACAGTTAACTTAAAAAATGATGTTGATGGAATTAGTTGTTAAGATAACGTGTGATTAGATGATTACTGACGACAGAAGTAACAAATGTTGTTGATGCTGTGGATAGACGAAAACACATTTTCCCTGATGCATAAGTCTACTTCACTAGTTACATTATCATGCCACTTTCCATTTATACGTATTGTGTTGGTTTTCATAGTTTGATTGCTGTCGCCACATGGTCGTTGCAGTGGCAATTCCGGTTTTGAATCAGTTGAAGAAAGTTTAAAGATGGGTAAGCATGCGTTATAATGTGTATCTTGATATAATTATCCCAATAAAGATTACATTGGTTTGTCTACTCTTTGAATACGCCATTGATTTAGACAGCTTACTATCCACTGCAAATACACAAGCAAATACGGCCCGCCTCAGCGAAGTCTGATATGCGGCGAGGATGAGTGAGAGGGTGAGAATCCACAAGCATTACCAATCTTCTCCCATCCTCTTCCCAGTGAGACCATCTTTTCCTTTCATCTCATTCATCTCCTTCCTGTCTACGTAACCCTTTTGACACATTTTCCTGTCATTAAACAACTTAACACTCCTTACATTTCCCCCGCAATGATTGCTGCATAAAGCGACCTAAATTTGTTTTGGCACTTAATGTGAAATAATTAGCTGTGCATATAGTAAGAGAAATCGTCTGTCAGGAAGAATACGCCTAGAAACGCCTACAAATTCCACAGTTAAGCTCGGAAAATTTGAAAAACTAAAATAAGAAACAGCCCCAAACAGAGATTACACAACATTTATTGCTCCAAAAATGACAGGGATTAGGACAGGACGACATGCAATGCATTATTGCTTGACTTTCGTTAATATCATATCTGCGTTGCGTAAGTAATTAGTGTTTATGAACTTTCCACAAGACTGCGTCATTTCAAACAATGTTTATGGTCACAGTCTGTGGGGATTTAGAGAAGAATAGCACTTTTATTCACGTCGCCAGCGTCGCATATTCCTTCAACAAAAGGATCATAGTCAAACCAACTTTTCCTTTTTAAAAGAGAAACACAATACCGTCGCATCGTCAGGAGCCAGTTCACACCCGACGTTCCCGGGTGATAGTTATTTTCTAGAGGGTGGAAAACCATTGCACGATGTTCTCCATCCTACCAGTCAATGCGTGAGGGTTTTGACAGACTGGATTCAAAGTCAAACCTGGGATCCAGTGTTCCCCACGTTGTTGAATGGTCGCCATGGCGTGTTCTCGTCATCAGTAACGGGCGGGTGGATTCCAGGGGACCGGTGAGATGGAGCCCGGGCGGAACTGCACCGTGGAGAACCTCACCTCTGTCAACTGCACGGCTTGGAATGTCACCACGGCACCGCCACTTCCGTCCTTACCTCTGATCTTCGGCACGGCGTTTCCTGAAAACGTCCCACAGGTAAGTTGTGTACCTAAACATCTGTGTTGGCCTAAATTACGTATATTTGAGAACCAAGTGAACATCAGCATTGAGTGAATCAGAGGTCGGTGTCTACTTGGCATTTTATAGCAAGGCATTCACCAGACCAGCAGATGTATCTATAACGCGTCATCATAAGTTGTGATGCTGAGAAGCTTAACTATAGCTTGTGTAATATTTTTCAGGCAGCATACTTACTGGTGGTCCTGACCCTGTGCTTGTTGGGGAACACTGCGGTGATCGGGACAGTGTGGTTGGACGAGCGGCTGCACGAACCACCCAACCTCCTCCTGTCCGGACTCTGCGTAGCCGACATCTTGTACGACCTGCTTGTCGTCCCTGTCATGCTTAGTGAGTATTATGTTATCATCCTATTTCATCAATGTGGCTATTAGTCTAGCAGACACATGGATCATCTTTATTGATATGTAACGCTGATTGTAGAATTCCTTTCCTAGATAAGTGTTACATTTTCCACACGATCTTTAGGATTGATTGCCTACCAAAATTACCACTACGTAATACGTCAGTGTATAATTGTAC
>NC_049979.1:16641260-16674891 GCF_000003815.2 Branchiostoma floridae | reverse complement strand
TGCTTGGTGTGCCTGACAGGAGCGCTGCTGACGGCCTGCTGTACGCTGCCGTTCCTGCGCTCAGAGCCGCCCTTCTTCTACTCCGCCCCCATGTACTGCGTCAGCCACGCCATCGTGTCCGGGTTGTTGGGATGCCTGTTCTTTATGACCGCTGGTTCTCTCGCTACTTACTCCCAGGTAAGACTACGGGAATTGTCAATTAAAGCTGGGGACACCTGTTGATAAGTGGCCATTTTTACAGCAATGCAGAGATTGTTGTTAGTTTTGTTATTCGCCCGTCGTTGTCGACAATGGCCAATAACATCACATTAGGTGCGGTGTGTCCGGCTATGGCTTATCAGCGGGTCTGAAGACTCTGCCACTGGTCAAACACATATTGGGTTGCTGGGATGTGGAGAAGGCACAGGACGTACGAAACGGTGTGGACATATTGTTGTAGACATTTTCCTTTCGGTGATTGGGTCCATTTTTGGCACTAACATTTCCGGGTGCGTTACAGGTGAGGATCTACCTGGAGGCACGGCGGCACTTGCGCGCCATCCAGGCGGGGAACATCAGCGGAGACTCCGCCGAGGACATTCGGAAGAAAATCAAGAGCGCAGTGACCACCACCGCTGTCGTGGCCATCTGGTGGCTGTCAGAGTTCCCTCTCATCACTGTGGAGACCATTCGGGTCACGTGAGTTTTTTCTTGATAAAACCAGACTTTCATTCATTCATTTAATGAAGGTCTCCATAAGGGATTTGAGTTGAAAACTGTAAGTTAATTTGGTGATACCAAATATCAAACTATTTCAAACAAAAATAAGACTCTCTAAAATTAGCATTGTTGCCATTTTGCCATTTTGCAGGTAAGATTGCGTTCGCTTAACGGATGGCAGGAACTACGTTTGTGCACATGTGTATTCTACCCAAATAGCCAACAAAAAGATAGAGTTCTTAATGTCCGACAATGCTGACTGCTGATCTAATAATGGGTCTAGCTACCAAGTTACCAAACTGTCATAAGGTCTCTATTGAGGAAGGTTGGATATCAATATCCAAAGCTAAAATTCGCCTTTTTTTAACACGACCTAGTCTTCCTTGTCAGACGTGTACAGTACCGACGCTGTTGTGTTCCTTAGGGCGCCCCACACGACCTCTGTGAGCTGGCAGGTGGCACACCGCGTCAGCCGGTTCGCCTACTTCATCTCCACCTGCAGCAACCCCATCGTGTTCGCCTTCAGAAACAGGCAGTTCCGACATGCCTTCAAGAAGCTGCTGCGTCCACGGGCGGTCCACAGCTTCAACTGAAAAGCAAGGCCAATACCAGGGAGATACTGCAATGTTCAGGTTACTGTGCTGGTAGCCAATGGTTGATTTGACATTTTACGGAGATTTTACGACAAACGGTGTAACTCAAAGACGAAGAATGAAAAATTCATTACACATAAAGTATCTTATTTGCTGGATCCGGCAGAATAAATTGACAAATGCACTTTTTTTTTCAAATCTAACATGTGACATTTGCATCAGTTAACATGATAACGATAACGGCGCCCATGAAAACAGGGTTATTGCATTTAGAAATTCTATGATTGTCAGTTGGTCCTCAGTGCGTCAAATTTCTTCTGTCAATGTTATTATTATATTCAATGTTATGTTAAAAGGGGTGGAGAACCCTTTTTTTTTTTTTTACCCCCCCCCCTTAACCCCCCCCCCCCCCCCCCCCCCAACGACCAGGAGGTAAAGGGACTAGGTAGTAGTAGTAGTAGTAGTTTGTGTTAGTGACGTGAAAACGTTATTAAGTGTTTTTGTGAACCATATACCAGATCATTGCTAGCCTAGTATTCTCGACAATCGACATTCATTACAATTCTCTATCGTCGTTTGTTCTTGTGATGTTTGGAGTACACGCACCTTACTGTGCCTTTCTTAGCTCAAAGCGGTGTCACAGCATGGCGTTATTTACCTTCCTTAACTGTATGTACGTCAATGTCGTGCTCCAGTATGATAATGTTCCAGTGGAAGCACGTGTATTTTTGATCGATTGTAATGTAATTGTAATGCCATTTCTGTACCATGTAGTTTTCTTATCAATTTACCTATTCCAGATTCGATTGCCTGGCAAGTCAACAGTTCTAGTGTATCATTTTGAGTTGGTTACTTAGAATTTCATTGTTTTGTTTTGTTTGGTTTGGGCTTGTACCTTTAATATATCATATAGAGATGTTGTTATGATTTCAACCGGACTATTTTACCTCGTAGGTTGATTCAGTAAGTCTCTTTGTGATGAGTTATTTTGCATATCTCGTTACTGTTTGTTGATGCTGTTGTCAGTGACATGATACGTGCAGATAACTCTTCCGTATTCTTTGTGCTGGAGATGTGTTCACTCAGACATGCTAGTACATCAGCTTAGTGAACGTTGCACTCTATTTAATGACACCATCAAGGGAATATTATCTGTCAGCGTTTCTTTCATAAAATGTGTTGTATTTCTCTTTTTATGGATTCTCTTTATTTGTGTCCGGTTAGAGTAGGTAGGAGCTTTTCTCCGAGTTGGCTGCTGTAGTATTTTTGCCAACATAGGACGGAGAACCTGCTATAATTTATTTTTGCCGATACATCCCACAACATAGCCTCCGTAAATGGTAAAATGCGGCATACTCGTACATACAAGGCCAAATGTCCTAGCGCCAACTGAACAATGTCCACGAAACCGCCGATCTAAGTCAGAGCATCCAGAGCAATCATTATAACTGAAGCAAAATCAGCGTTTGTACCGTGCCTGTCCAAAAGTCAGCGATGAAATAAGATCATAGTCTCCGAATCTATTGGACTGTACATGTAAATTTGATTCAACCACGAAATGGCACCCGGCCCCTGATGTTATTAGTATAGATTTATAGAAAGTTAAGGCTTCTAGGGTATGGATTCAGATTTGTGCCATTCCATCGTTAGGTTCCATTGGCCGGTTGGCCCGTTGTGAATCGTTTATCAAATATAACGTTATGATAAACTATTGAATTAATTCATGACGTAGCGTGCTCGGTCTAGCAACCTTCGCTGGAGAGAGCTGCAGTCATACGGAGCGGAGTATTCCGCCCCCGGCTCCCCATCTAACGTCAGTGCGGCAGGCACCCATGGCCATAGCATAGCCTCCGTCGCAGACTTCAGCAAAGCTGGCTTTTATCATTTTTAGGGGGAGTAGTAGCTATTTTCAGCAGGGTACCGGGAAAGGTTTCTCAGTTGCTCGAATCAGCGCTCCCAACAAAAATAGAGACCACCCTTACTAGAAGTCTGCGATGGCTGAATACTATTATCCCATCACCACACGTATGGTACGATCCGGTGAGAATGGATCAGACCAACTAATCCGGTCAATTTGTCTTACTCTGTGGGGATAAGAACAGTACCTTGGCAAACTATTCCCCCAGCTGTAGTCAGTGTGGACAGTGCAGTATTAAAGTCCGAGTAGACTAGACTATGAATTTACTGCCCCGCAACGAATTCGAAGCTAGACGACTTTGAAACTGAAATGCAAACTTCTTGACAGAAGAACCTGGTTCAATCACTGAAATGAGTCCTTGAACCGCCTTGGTAAAGCCTGGCCCTTCATTTCACTTGACTTTAATCATGGCCTCCCTGGTTGGAAAGTTGGAAGTCGAGTGAGGTTTTAAAATCCAACGTCGAGACTTCGGAAGACCAATACTTAGCTTATGTAAGAGACATATTTGTGAGAGTCTGCATGCCTTTTCCGCGGCGAGGCGTCTACTAGGCAAGCGGGCTATTTTGAATCAGCACCTCAAAAACAGCCGTCACATGGATGACCTTTTGCATACCTTTTGTTTTCCTGATGGTAAATGTCAGAAACTCAGCCACTTATATCGAGTATTAAAGGAGCCCAAACTACACAAGAGAGTGTTATTTTCCGATTCTGATATTACTATTAGGAAGTAAAACACCCTTCACATCATCGGATACGATTAAGTGTCTCGCTTATATGCCACCGGTAGATCTGCGTGGAGATTACATGTCTTACATCGACCATCAGTTATCCTGAAAATATTCACTGATGTGTCTATAATGAAGTCTATAATGAATGACTCAGTGTATCGTGGTAGGGTGCACATGGGTTTAGTGCGTTATCCAAGCACACCTTTCGTAATTCACCACAAGTGATATTCTGCAAAGAGGTTGCGAATTTGATTTTTAACGTCCTTGGTAATTTTGAATGCATTGATGAATTTAATCTAGTAGCCGTGCCTTCTACACCAAGTACCCCTTAAAAACGGATCTTAAAAAGACAAGTGTCGTATTCTGGAATCAAGAGTAAAGCGATGTATTCTAAAGGATGGGCATTGGATATTTTCTAAACCTTTCAAATTAACGTTGACAGGGTTCAAAGACATCCTTTTTTCTTCCTTGCTTCATCATCGGGCAAAACTTTACACTTTCACTTTCGGCAAACACGAAACATGCGGCACGAGGTAGAGAGTCGCGCAATGGATGCCGGGAGATTTAGACTTCCTGTCCAAGAACAGGGTAGCCAAACCAGGAAGAAAGATGGCGACGTCGCGACCCTCAGGTGCCATCAACCGAGCTTTCCAGCGGCTTCAGGGCGCCATAGCGGAGGCAGTGGCCCCACCAAAGCTGGTAGTAGACAAGAAGACGATAGAGAAGTCTTGGAAGCTTATGGACAAGGTGGTAAAGCTGTGCCAACACCCGCGCATGAGCCTCAAGAACTCCCCTCCGTTCATCTTGGACATTCTGCCGGACACTTACCAGCACCTTCGGATCATTCACGCCAAGTACGATGATCGTATGCAACAGCTTAATGACTGTGAGTATTTCAGGGTCTACATTGAGAATCTTATCCGCAAGTGCAAGCAGGCCATCAGGCTGTTCAAGGACGGGAAAGAGAAAATGTTCGAGGAGACGTCCCAGTACCGCCGGAACCTCACCAAACTCTCCCTAATTTTTTCCCACATGCTTGCTGAGCTCAAGGCGATCTTTCCCAACGGAACTTTCTCCGGAGACGTCTTCAGGATCACCAAAAGTGAGGCATCAGATTTCTGGAAGAAGTCCTTCGGGGCCAGGTGAGTTATTGTTTCAGCAAAAGTTGTAACCCCTTTCGCGAGGGCCCCCGCTTGGCAACTTCCGCCTTTCTATTTAGGGAAAAGAAGAGGAGGGGCGGGAGGCGGTCTTGACAAGTAGTTTACTTTACCTTTGGGAGTTCAATTCTTTCAAGCAAAGTCCTTACTATCAGATCCCACAAGTTCCTAAAAGCCCTCAATCATACTTTAAAACTGTTAACGTGAATTTTTCTATCCGTACGGATGTAGCGTAGAAGTGAATTACAACTTTTTTCATGCACCAGGAAGTTTGGTCATATATCACATATTATATGTGACCAGGAAATATCTGTGTGTCCAGTCACGGCGGTTATATGTGGGCAGGACTTCCCCTGAAGACCCACGGACAGTCTTGGTCACTATTATGCAGCAAAGTTTGTCATCATGACCTGTGAATATACTGTGATACATGTAGGTTAGACAAGTTAAGTTCATTTATTTACGCAACATAGTTTCTATAGTGTTAGAACTAGAAGCCATGTTACCATGTTTGCACAGTGCACAGTGAGTTGCAATAGCAGAATATCAATCTATGGAAACATCTGAACTTTGAAACTTTCAACTTGAAATGGGTCAGGGTTCATAATTCAGTTGGTGACTCTTTGTGTAAGCAGGGCTCTGTGCCTGCCTGAAGTCTCTCTGACTCTGAGTGATGACCAGACATGTCATCTACGTAGATAAAGATAGAAAAGATTTGAACTGTGCTTGTTGATGATCAAGTCATTGTGATGCAGCAACTCTGTCGCACTCACCCTGCCCTCTGCTTAACACCGGACCTATTTGTCATACTTCCTCTTCAAAACACAAACAGCTAAAGCTGATATTATTGTACAGTATGAGCAGGAGAAATGTTTACATAATTGTTGCAGGTAATGCCATGGTGTTATGTACTTCCTGACTACCTATACAATAGTGAATCCTGATTGGAGCATAGGTCTTTACTGGAGCAGGCCTATGATGTTGAAGTTGCAACAATTCCTGTTAGTTCTTTTGTTTTTGTAGAGTTTGGGATTTCACTCAATAGGTCGCTTTCACTTTCGGTTTTATTGATGTTTGGCCAGCCTTCAAAGGACAGCTCTACTTCTGGACGTCTAACTTAACACCTCCCCTATTTAGTCTGCTGCTGACCCCACATTAACTACTCTCTCCTTATGAGCAAATGGTATATACGAGGTCCAATATATATTATTAGAATATCTACATGACACTGGATCTGTCTTCAGAAAAAAAATGTTGTTGGATTCGAAAATTATATCCCAAAGGAGTTGAGTTTCCTGATGCATATACATAAATGTATACAAGACATGTACAATGTATATATGTCAGGTACAGATTGTAATCTGGGAAAATCCTGATTCCTCTGGTATAAATACTGATAGGAGTCTGTGAATTTAAAGATATTTTCTAAAGGACAGAACTTTTCAACTTCAATATATGTCATTTAAGATCGATGAATTTATTGCACATTGTTGACGCACCGGGCTTAGTATAGGTCACAGCAAAACATGTTGGACAAATATATCTGAGGAAGGATACAAAATGGAAGAACTACTACTAAATAGTATCATTAGATAAAGTCAACTTCTTGTCACTTTTCAGTTATATTTGAGGTAAAGAAGCAGACCTATGTCTATTTTAATGGAATGGATTGACTTGAAATATAGGGTTCATAAATATCAGGCACGAGGATGAGACTAGGTAAAGTCTGAAGGTGAAGGTAAATAGACCACCCTAATAAAAAAGTAATATGTTCCCAGTATCCTGTTCGAGCAAGGAGGTTGAAAGAGGTCTCTACTATTGGAATCAGAGATTCTGCCAGATTGCGGTGTCTACCCTGACACGTGTATTCATTAGGCTCAGGTGGTGTATGTACTATGTGGAAGCAAGGGTGGAAGGTCTTATCTTTTTATCAGTCATTAGAAAGAAAAACCAGCATGCATACGTGTTACTACATGTAATTTTGCCTTTGTTTTGTTTTTTATCTCCACACACCCAGTCACAAGTGTCATGTTTTATTCATCTGGCAAGCTATGAGTGGCTTTAATTAGAAGTATATTGAATGGCCTTTTTTTTTGTTTCCAATAATTTATTCAATTATGAAATCAAGTCTGGTGTAGGTAAATATTAATGGTGTGTCATGCTCCTGTCCATTGTATGCATGTAAGTAGGTTTGTCAATCAAATATTCAAAGTTCCTGATTTTACATTTCAACTAGTTTGTAACTTACTACTTTGATCAAGAGTGATTACAGTTTCATAGGAAACATTCTATCATTCTGTATCTGATATTGTGTTATCCAGGGAACATTTTTTCAGTCTTATATTTACCTAAAACGTGCACGTGGCTGACTAATAAGATACATGCAATAGATCTTAGACTTTTGGTGGCTGAATAAGTTTATGTATATCATAAGAACTTCTTCCTTCAGACTTAAATGGACAGAGTTAATCTTAGGTCATGAACCATGAAGGATTTCAAGAAACTTAATGATACATATAATTATTTTGTTGTTGTTTTTTTGTTTGTTTGCCAAACCTGTCACATAAGCTATGATATGTTCTAATGTTTGTTCCTTACTGGTAGTTATGTTTGCGGAAGCAGCAAACATATAGTTTTCCTGCAGATATTCTACCAAAACGCAGGAAAAGCTGGGGCTGTACCAAGCTCTCTACGTTTCCAGCTTTTTGATTGGCCATAAAAGGGGTTTTCTCGGGGATACGTCACATGTGAACCTATCACAGTATCAGCAAAACGCTTGCTCAAACCGGGATCCAATGAAAACACAGATGACAAAGCCTTTGGCTGTGAAATACAGCTTTTCGATTAGCCGACACTCTATGCTTGTCATCGAATAAACCAATGAACGCACAGGATTGAAACAGGCCGGGCCACTTTGAGCAACATAACGTTATAAGGTAAAAAATCGGTGCAGAATCATGTCAAACCACGTAGCATAGTGGGGAGTGATACGGCCTCACACGCTGAAGGGCGCAGGATCGAGTCCCGCAGGGTCACTTTTTTTTATTCCCTATTTTAGATATGTATCTTGTATTTACAACGTTTTCATCTTGCGAACAGGGCATCGTTCGTTTTACACGCCTTTTTTCAATTTTTTTCTTGCACTCAAAAGACGTGCGGGGCGTTACGGTCGGTCGGACGGTCCGTGTGGGGAGGGGGGCTTGCCAACGCCTCGTTGCCTTTCTACTAGTTGTAATTCTTTTCTTGCGATTTTTCCTTTCTTTCCCCTTCGCAAACATCCTGCATTTTTTTTCCAAAATGTTGCCTTTCTAGTTATGATATGGTTTCTTTTAATGTCGAACTTATTATTCAGTACTAAGTAATATCATGTTTGCATGGTTGGTAGCCAGACATCATTTGATTGAGTTGCTACTATGTCTAAGGTGTTTCAGGTCATTTGTAGTTTTGCTCAAGAAACCAGAAAGGCATGACTTTGGCCTTGCTTTGGGTTACACAAGGTAAAGATTAAAATCCTAGCTGGCATTTCTATGTTCTTGTTGTGCAAATTTTCACTGAACTTTGTGAAGCATGCACAGTTTGATTACGTAAACATGTTGGCATACTGTGGGTATATTGTTAAAAGATTATTATGAAATATGAGTAATTTACTATTATATGCTATCATTTGACAACTAGACTGCTTCAAAGCTGTTAGGTCAGACTCAGAGACCTCTGTTGTGGTCATTGGCATGATATACCACCCCACACCCCACTTGTCTCTTGTGTATCTCCTCTTGGCTCTCGTAGGGACTACAAATGTCTGGTTTTGGTAGTTTGTATGTTGTATTTTGCTGATGCAGGTATGACCAATCTAAGTTGAGTACAGCAGAATGAAATGATAGCAGACGTACCTGATGTTGGACTAAAGAAATCTCTAGCTCTGATCCAGAATACCACAACTGATCCCAAGTTGAGCAAGACCGAAACCCTCCATTGGAGTGTAATCTCACAAACTCTTTTTGCGATCAAACTTAGGAAACAAGGATAGCAACTTGCTACACATGACAATGAATAGACTGGCAACAAGATGTTGCTTGAAACGCATATCACAATTTTGTGCTCCGATTTTCCAAGATGGTCATTGGTCAGTGTGAATAAAGGGGAGAACCATTACTGTGTCAGGTGAGGAGTACTGACCTTGGTAGATCACATGTTCAGGTGGTACATTGTTATTTCTGTGGCTGAACATTTTTCTGGTAGAATAAAACTACCCTGCACCAAGTTCAGTGCACTTCCAATTGTTCTGTCGATGACAAGTGGGACATGCATCAAAATGGTATTCGTTCTATAGAAAATAAGTCACCCGTTGTTATTATTCGACCTGCAAATACTATTCATAAGTAGTCAGGGATAAGCAAGTCCACTAGCCCTATTGTCCAGGGCAAGTGAAAGTGCTTTTCGGGTAAGTACATGTCCTACCCCACTTGTCCAATCGGGCAAGTAAGATTTTTCCATTGATTTTAGTGCAATTTTGATATACTTGTTACTTTTTACAGTCGTGACATCAAGCAATTGTCTACAGAGAATTCCATTGCTGGAAGTGAAAATGCATATACTAGTAACAGTGATATTTGAATTTTGGGCAAGTGAAAAATTGGTTAGGGCAAGTACATCTTTTATGTGCTTGCCCGATAGGACAAGTGGATTTTAGAAAACTTGTTCAACCCTGGTAGTATTTGCTTATGTCCTGGATCTATGGACTACTGGTGTGGTGTCAAACAACTCATAGTATTCAAAATTTTTATTGCTTATGTAAGTTAGCATATGATAAATATGTTTGTTTTGATGGGCTGTAAAGTTGTTTACCAGTAGCATGTCTGAACGAATACTCCCCATTTTGTCAGCATGGTCTGATTCTAGGAAAATTGCTATGTATTTCTACCTGCAGCCGGAAGTTTCCAAGAAAAAGCTGTTTTCCTCCAGACAAGTTATGAATAAACATGTGCCCTACTGCCCCAACATTTCCAACTATGTCTGAAATTACGCCAAACATGGTTGGGCATAGTACAGAACATGACAGTCATCAATGCCCTGAAGTAAACAAGATTCTGCATGTTGTATGTGGATGTAAAATAAAAATGTTTTTCTTGTGTTGATAGGAATCTTATCAGAACTTGCTATCAACTGATTGCTGAATTTGAACTTGCGAAGGTCTTTTATCAAAGTGCAACATTCACATGCAGAATCTTATTTTCTTCAGGACTGATGGTTTTGATTCAAACAATTTACTAGCATACTTGGAGGTGACTAAGAGAAGATGTGTTTAATGTCTGTATTTGTAGCCTCCTTCACACACTTCGAGTGGTGCTGGCCTTCCACATCAAACTCCCTTTCCTAGCTTTAGCCAACGATATAAAACTAGAGAACCAGCCCCCCCCCCCCCCCCCCCATGAATTAAAAGCCAGCCCTACTTGAAGTCTGCAAAGGAGGCTAGTATTTGCACCTTTGCAAAGAAGATTATCTTTTTGTTTGTGTTTTTCTGTGTGTGTGTGTGTGTGTATGTGAGCAGTATAACCCAAGAAGCTTTGAATTGATTCTGATGACATTTGGTACATGTATGTGGGAAGAGATCGGTAAAATGAAGATCAAGTTTGATATGGCCCCCCTAGTGGATTTCTAAGGTACTGCTGCGTAACTTCCATTTTTGATATCTTGGATGTGTTCTAGACATGCTATATATATGGTCCTGATTTTTGAGTGGTAGATAGCTCATGGGGCAGAGAGTACTGTAAGTCTCTTTAGATCCTCAGCGCCTAAAATCCGCGGTTTCGGTCAAATGACCAATCCGCGCTGTCTTCAGATTCGCGATGGACGATGTTTGGGAAACTGATACTAAGCACTAGTAGCATAAAAATCTAATGAAAATATTAACGTAAAATTTGCGATACAACTTCCGCGCAGCAAAGAATAGAGACCTTTTCAAGCACTTTTGACAGACAAACCGCATTATTTCTCTTTGCGAGGGTCTGTGCGATTAATAATTCTCATGGAAATACTTGTAATCGCTGTAGGTTTGGCCCCCTAGTGACTTTTTTAACTGCAAGGACCGACTAATTCTGTGAGAGGAGCTCTTCGGGCTTAGTTGTCAAAAACATGCTTGTTTACATCCAATCATTATGCACATTATACGTTAGCTTCAATAGAGAAAACAGAACAGATGTAACTTACAGTAGACTATGTATGGGGAAGGTCAGCCATGTGTATATTGATTTACCAGCAATTTAGCCTAAAGACTGCCATTAGGATGATTGACTAAGTAGATCAATTCTTCATCTTATTGTTATGTAATTGTTATTTTATAACATACAATTAAACCAAAGGTCACTGATTTATTAACATAGCCCATGTATACCTCTCTTTTTGCTGCTGAATATACATTGCAGGATCCTCAAAACACTTTTTATTTCTACTTATTCTAGCCAAGAAGGGAATAGAATGATAGAAATACTGCATTCTAAAGACTGTATAAAGACATCACATTATGATTATTTCTTGTCTGACAATTGTGTCAATCATAATCATAAAGCATGCAACCATGTTTGGCATTTCATTCACAGCCATATGTTACAATAGACAATTGGCCATCTATCATGCTCATGTAGCATAGGAACATGTAAGTGAAGAGACTTGGATGGGAACTGATGAAGAATCTCGACAAGCAGATGTTCAGGATACAATATATCAAGCTACTAGTACATGTAGCTGCTACACAATTTACAAGATTCTTGTCAAAACAACATTTCATGGAAGAGCAGACATTTCTTGGAGGCAAAGAAAGGAATGCTATAGTATAGGTTCTAAAATGTCTGTTGATCATTAGAAGTATTAGTAAGTGTATTCCGTTTCTTGCAGTGTATGTCAAATATTTTGTTGTTTCTTCATAAAGTCAAATCATAAACATTGATGATACACTCACAGTTACAGGCACACCAGACAACAGAAGAACATGGGTACATAAACTATCAATGGTATTACCAATATCACTAGTATCAATCAAAGTGAATAATTTAAATGCAATTTTTTTACCTTTCGAACATCCTATTTCTAAAGAAATGTTATGCAGACATAATCAAGTAGGTTTATTCATAAATTTATGTGCATTTAGAGCATGAGTTGATATTGTGGGTCCCACAATATGTGGGATACTACTAGCGTATGTGCATCATGGAGCACATAAGGTCATAGACTGCAGGGATATGAACAGGAAGGGGTCAGGCTGGCACCATGCCATACATATAGTCTTAAGGAGGAAGACAAGACAGGCATGTTTGCTTATCATACAGGAAGAGCTCATCCCTCCTGAGTAGGGTGGTGGTAGGTGGCACATTTTCATATACTGGTATCACACACAAGACAGTCATTTTCCACAGGCTATCTAGGCAGTCATTTTCCACAGTCTATCAATATCTTAACTTTCTAACACAGGAATGCAGAATTTATGTAATCTTTATATTATTTCCAAGCAGATCTATTGGTGGCAAAACAGTTTTCAATTGACCACCATGGTTCAAATCTAAAGCCACTGTTTCTTTGTTTGTTTGAACCTTTGTTTATTCATGAAAGCTCAAATTTGACTGCTGTGCCTCTACAATTTGAACTGCTTGTTATGTAGTACTAGTAAAATTACACAATGTTACATGTACAATTTTGTAACCGTACATTGTGTCCTGCAACCATCTTCCTGGAAATGTATTTTCAGAAGTTTGATAACTTTTTAAACATTTTGTTCCTTCTACAGAACGGTTGTCGCGTGGAAGTTTTTCCGACAGACTTTGCACGATGTCCACCCCATCAGTTCAGGGCTGGAGGCCATGGCTCTCAAGTCAACCATAGACCTTACTTGCAATGACTACATCTCCAATTTCGAATTTGACGTCTTCACGCGGCTGTTCCAACCATGGAACACGTTGCTGAAGAACTGGAACTTGCTGGCTGTGACACATTCTGGCTACGTGGCATTCCTGACGTACGATGAAGTCAAGGCCAGACTGCAGAAGTATATCAACAAACCAGGAAGGTGTGCCTTTTTACATTAGCCTCAAAGTTGTTTTAAAAGTTGTTGTCTTATGATTCTTAAGCCAGCCAATGATGTATGTACATTATAACATGCATGAAACTTGATCATGGACATTGACATAGACATGTATCTGGTTGGTTGGTTTAGTAAGCATCACTTGTACATGGTAAATCTTTAAATGTATTCCTTCTGTAAAAGAGTGCACAATATTTGGATACTTCTATATTTTGCAGTTATACATGTATACATGTCCCAGATACTATAGTTTTAGTAGCAGCTGTTATGATTGTGGAGTCTGAAACTGAACCTTTTTTCTTTCAGCTACATCTTCCGCCTGAGTTGTACCAGATTAGGGCAATGGGCAATAGGCTACGTGACTCAGGAGGGGACCATTCTGCAGACAATACCACAGAACAAGTCCCTGTGTCAGGCCCTCATCGATGGACAGAGGGAAGGATTGTACGTACATATTTGTTCTTTTCATTCATTTCCATATGGTTAATTTTTGCAGCATCAGTGTCAATATTACATGTACATGTTAGGTAGCATTACCCTTAGTTTAAAGGGGCATTCCACTCTAGAAGGGAGTCTTGTTTTCCAATAGATAATGTGTCAATGAATACATAATCAGCCGAATTTTGTGGAATTCACCTTGGGATGAATTGCGCGATGTGTCTTCTGTAAAACAATATGACACTCACTAAACCCATGCAGACCCTACCCATGCATTCCCTATACGTATAGACACTTTGTTTATCGTGCATATTTTCTGTATAAATAAGGTTTGCTAAGCACACTGAGAAGGCAAATTGCTCATAAGATAACAAAGAATACAAGAACAAGACGAGATTTCTTAGCGAACCTGAGATTAGTTTTGTAACATTACCTAAAAGTTTTGCATTGTATTCAGCCATAGGATTAATTCAATTAGAGGGTAGTTGGGGAGTTTAGTAGAGGACTGAATGCATTTGAGGCACGTGGAGCAACTGGGTACTTTATCGTATAATGTGAAGTAGTATGCATTTATTACTTCCTAGAATTGATATATAACGGAAAATAACACTCACATGTGGAGTGGAATGCCCCTTTAACGAACACCTGGTCAAATCCTATTCTTCCAAAACTCTGTATCTTCAAGAAAAATGTTTTATACTTATCATGTTTCATGCATGTCATGCGATATCTAGGATTTCAGTCAGTTTGTGTTCCTGTTGCAAGGGGGCGCTTTTGTAGAAGGCCAAGTTTCCTTCCAATGTCAACTCTCATATACATGACTGTATAATGTACATGTTTGTCTCCCAGCTACCTGTTCCCTGATGGGAGGAACATCAATCCTGACCTGTCCAGCCTGTGTACCAACTCGCCTGACGAGCACATCAAGGTGTCCCAGGAGCAGTATGAGCTGTACTGTGAGATGGGCTCCACCTTCCAACTCTGTAAGATCTGTGCTGAGAACGACAAGGACATCAAGATCGAGCCCTGCGGTCACCTCATGTGCACACCGTGTTTGACATCATGGCAGGTGAGGAGACAGCAGTGTTACTGTGTTCAGGATGTTCTCATGGTCCTGTCAGTCTGTTATCCCTCACTAGTAGAGATGCACTTGTGTATTCTTGGCACTGCTGAACCACTGCAAAAATATGAACATTGCTTCCATGATCTAGTCTTCTTTTGGAAATGATCCTCTTTAGAATAGTGTGATATGTATATGTTATCTCATAGGAATTGCCAACTGGATATAGATTGTTCAAATATTGTTTATATGTGAGATTGCAGTTGATTGTATGTTTTCAGTCTCAAGTTGCTCTCCAAAGATACATGTATGGGTAGTTTGCTACGCAGTCCAGTCGATAAAGCTGTATTCCAGGATACAAGTCATTGGAATAAGAAATGTTATATGTATTTATTTTTCACCAGCTCAAAAGATCATGCAACTGCATGTATCTATGCACTAGTACTCAGTATATGGAGAAAACATTTTGACTTTGACTAGTTGTAAGCACCGTATGGTACATTTACAATGGTTTTAGTCAACAAAATGTGCTTCATCAGAATGTTTCTCAATTCTTTCCATGTCTTTTTGTGATGCTGGCCCAAGATTTAAAGGCCCCTATTATGAATACAACACAAAACAATTAAAAGGTCCACTTCAGGAATGCAGTACTATTGCAGTACCCTCCCCTGTATCATGGAATACTGCTTTAAAACTTTGTAGCATTCATGTACATACCTGAACATCTTTTCTTCTCTTTCATGCACTTGCTGACACCAGAGGGTAGGTTCCCTACTTTACCCTTCCTGCAAATACATGTCGTCTTGCTTCACTGTGTTTGTCTGAAGTGTCAACATAATTGGTGATGTGCCATCCTACCTGTTACTGTCCACATGTGCTTATGTCCTATCTTGTTTGATGCAAGCTCTCCTATCTTAACCCTGATTTATTTCAGTATGAATGGACTTACAGCATGGATTGCAAATGTAGTGACAGGGTGTGGCTTGCTCCCCCATTGGGTGACACTTGCATGACATCAAAGAGTAAAAATTATCATAATGTACAATGTCTGTTCCATATTGTGTACATCCCAGGATGAATTTCCCAGTCCTGCTGGACTGACTTAACCAGCATTTAACCATTTGATGTTTACCTGCTGTGGATGTCAAAAGACACCTTTGTTGAAACATAACCAGTGAAGTTTGAATTGGGATAATGGTGGTGTTTGTGTGTTGTACAAAAAGTGTTCCTAACCCTATTTGGTAAGAGCTATGTCTAACATGCCTAACAGCAAGTATTCATAAATTCTGATGTTTGTGTGAACAAAATAGCAAACATGAGATAAGTTTGGGTGAAGTTGTTCACATGTCTATTAAAATTTAAAAGGAAAGAAAGTTACATGACAGAAGTTTCCTGTATTTAACATAATTGATGTGCCAGACATAGGTTTAGGGATGAAGTCTTTTGGCTTAGCTGTTAAACTGATATAAGTCTTGTTGTCAGGTTTGGTTGGAATCACAATTGGAAAGAGTGATTCACTGATTTCACTCTGAAGTAAAGAGACAACCTTTCATATAGAAGACCAATATCACCTTTTGATAGTATGGCCAAAATATTTTGATTGTTTTAATGTGTTAATCACTACATACGTATCTATCATCTTCTGTACCAAGATTTTGTCAATAAATTCAAGTACATATTAGCATGTGACAACAACTGCATTGTACATATAGGACAGTGTATAAGAAAATGCCAGAACGTCAGAAATTCCACCAATAATTTTGAAAACACATTCTTATCCCATACAACAGGCTTATGTAAAGTAGACTTGTCTTGTGGAAAGGGTGTTAATGAATAACAGAAGATGGTAGACTTGTACCTGCATTTATCTTGTGTAATGCATAGAGCAGTGCAGCAGTATGTCATGCAGTGGTGCTTATGTTTTTGGTCTTGTTCACACAGGACTCTGATGGCCAGGGCTGCCCCTTCTGTCGAGCAGAGATCAAGGGTACAGAGCCTGTAGTGGTGGATCCCTTCGACCCCAAGTGGGACACCATGAGGAACAAGATGGACATGCATGCAGAGGGGGAGGAGGAGGATGGCAACTTTGAGGTGAGGCAGAGTTACATTGTACATGACTGTACAGCATTACTGAAAATATGATTGGAAGTGGTTAAGCGTCTAGGATTGTAAGATATAGACTGACCGATGATGTGTTTCATACAGGCTCAGAAAAGAAAGTAACTAAACTAAAACACACTCTCATCATTTTCAATTATATAGCTCAAGAATTATCTTCAATAACACAGTACTGTCCCTTAGTCTAAATGCACAAAATTGCACTCCGTTCCTGTCAGTAATGGTGCATGTTCTCCTGTAATTAGCAGTGGTTAGAAGCAATTTTGTGTGATTTTAAATATTACAGAAGATTATAATCCATTTATCAACAGGAAGAGGACATTGATAAGGGATCTCACACTGTACAAAATCTTTCTCTCTTCTTTAATTATCCTATCAACATGTTAAAAACTTAAAGTTAATGTAGCCTGTAGTGAGAAGAGAGATACGCAGATGTAAATCTAAAAGCTTGCCAGTGGATGCCTGGAATTGTACCTGATGTATGTATTTAAAGCAAGCAGTTTAGATTCTGACATTATTTTTGTATTGCATTGTATCCAACCAGGAGAAAGGTGATTTTTTGGTGAGTGCCAATTGAATGATGCAATAAACAAGTTTTCTAAATAACATTGAAAATTAATCAAACTTAAAGCTTACCGAGTGACAGCAAAGCAGCTGTTGGTAAGCAAGGTGCAGAGCTTACAAAATCACTACATTGAAATGGCTCATTTTTGTACTTATGTGTTGTGTCAAGTTCAGTGCCATATCTGTATAGATATGTGCATGTATTCAGAAATCAGATCTATAATTAAAATGATAAACAGATTTGTAAATGTAAGTACAATGTTTTTTATTGCCCCAACATCCCTCCAGCCTAACAAGTAATTGTGTATTAAACAGTTATGGTAAAAGTTCCAAAGATTGTTTAGGGATTGATTAATATTCTATGCTGTTCAACTTACTCCATCCAAACATAATAATGCATTAAACAATTCATTATTCAACATTTCAATGATTTTACAGATAGTTGTGCTGCTTTTTTGCAGCCTTTAACAATAAAACATACAGGGTCAGGATGAACATGTATGCCTACAGATTATATTCCTGTATGTGAACAACCATGCAAACTCTAATACTGAAGTCTAGTGTCAGGGTACTAGTTTTGAGACAACATTGATTATAAGATAAATGGTATAGTCTACTTTATAGGTATACTAAATGGCCTATAGAACATTTCCAATGCATTGGATTAAGGATGGCGTTTTAAAGGTTATCACTACATTGAAATGATTTTCAATCTTATTTTACAGGATCCAAATCAGTGGGTGAACCAGAGCATCAGTGAACTCCAGCCCTCCAGACCAGCCCACTCACCCTTTAACTCTCCCCGAGCCTCCCCCAACCTGCCCAGGAGAGAGCCTCCCAAACCCCCTGTCCCTCATGCCACGTCATCCCTTCCCCCCATCCCCGCCCGCAGGCTGTCCCCGGCAGGGTCTCCTCTCCCCTCCCCCAGCATGTCACCTAGCGATTCCCCCATGCCCTCCCCCAGAAACTCCCCACGGTCCTCCCCAGTCCCCAAGGAGCGGAGCCTCCCTCCTCCAGTGCCTTTGCCTGCCCCTCGGCCCCTTCCAGCACCGCCTATCCCCTCCCCCACCCTCCCTGACAGAGACTTGCCCGCCGTTCCCACCATAAATGCCCCACAAGTGCCACCCAGGAGATTTACTGACAAGACAACCAGTGTGAAGAAAACATACAATAGGTCCGTTAGTGACGATGGTGCCTCCAGTTCAGGTGTGTAATGTTCTCATTAGATGGCTACATAAGTTATAGATGTCAGTATTATTTCATTAGAACAGTGAGTTTGGCATTGTAATGTTATTTATCTTATGCCCTCATAGTTTTTATTTCTGAAGTACAAGTATATGTATTTTAGAATCCTATTGAATGATAGTAGTTCATTTTTCTTAACAAACACTTTTGGTTGCATATGAGATGTTTGTGGCTACTTGCTACATACATGAATGTGTTATCCACAAGACCAGTTATCTTGTCATTATATATACATGTACATGTGCCTGAGGGTTAGCCCAGACACACTACTGGTTGCTTTGCATTGTGAACACTACCAGCTGCAGTGCTTTGAGACGAGAAACAATGCTTCGTCTTCCTTCCTTGCATGCTTCCTTCCATGCTACCATGCGTACCATGTACGACAACACCCTGTACACAAAATGCTACCCCACTTTCTATATGCGGTGAGATCCATTTTGGGTATATAACCGTAGCGCTGTAACAAAACATTTCCAGGGTAGGATTTGCAGTGATCTAGGACTGTTCCTAGAAATTTGAAATGATTTCTAGAAGGTCGTGTATGTAAAAGTTGTAAATTATGTACAATTAGAGAACATGACAATAACTTACGCTGTGAGAGTGAAAATTGTGACCAGGAGGTATCTTTAAGAATACTTTTTGTACGCAGTAGTTATGTAACTTATGTAGTTTTTTAAATCATTGTACCTGGCATTGATGCCAGATTTTTTCAAAGCACTTATTGTCTCTTATGTCAACAGGGTCAAGTGCAAGTGATGAAAATGCAATCTACAAAGTGCCCACTCCTATATCCAAGCCCACATCCATGGGGCCCCCTGTACCCAGTAGAGGGTCTTCTGCCCAGCCCAGTCCCCACTCGCCAATATCCCATCCTAGTGGCCCACCAAGGAGTAACTTTGAAACCCCAAGTGAAAATGAAGACAGAATGAACAGTGAAAACCATGGTAAGTAGTAATTGTTAGCTGTGCAACAATAGTCAACAGCTACATATACAGCTGTTTGTTTTCCCACAGACCATTAAACGATGTGACTTTTGTCTGTTCAACTTACAAGTACAGCTAAAAATTAAGTGCAGATATTTTCAATCTTACTGACTCTGTACCAGTTTGTTTTGTCCCCAACAGTGCAACAGTATGTAGTATGATAAGTTCTTTTATTCATGTAAGGGATGCTGCAACTGCATCTCATGACATATTCATTGTTCTACATTCCCCTGAACAACTGTATATCTTAAGACATCCATCCCTGTTTGATGAGAATGTGTCTTCCTTGCAGACCCTGCCAGTGATTATGATGTCCCCGTGAGGCGCTTGAGGAAAACCCCCAGTGACTATGACCTGCCCCCCCTCCCTGTCAGCAGTCTGGACCCCGCCCTGCAGCCCCGCCAACAGAAGCACCCTGCCAGCTGGTCTTCAGCAGATAATGTCCAAGGTAAGTAAGATTGTGAGCCAGTAAAATACTTTACTTCTAAAAATACCTGGTGTGTGTGGGGGGGGGGGGGGTAGGGAGTGCATAGCAAGATGTATTACTTGATTGTTCTCACTTAATTGATTCAGAAGTTTCAAGATTTTACTTTAGACACATGTATAACTTCCTGTATACCCTTTGATTTTGAAAAATTTTAGGGGTGCTGTGCAGAACAAAAAGTCTTATTTCATTCACTGCATGTTATAGGTACTAGAGACCCCTCTCCTAGCTCCAGGAAAAGCACCGCTACAGAAAATGGAAACAACATGGATGCAGAGATTGCCACCTTGATGAGCCAGGGCTACTCGTACGATTCCATCATCAAGGCACTAGGCATCGCCAACAACAACCTTACCATGGCCAAGCAGATCCTCAAGGAATTTGTGCACCACTCTGTGTCATGAGGGTGGGGAAGTTTGACATGTTGGTAGCTTTTTTTCCCATCAAATGTATCAAAAGAAAATTTGCACCACCTTGTGTCTTGGGATAAGCAATGTGCTTGTGCTATTGACAGTCTGTTCTCTAATCAACTGCCCAAGAATCCAATGTATAATAGAGAGTGTGTAAGAACTTTATTGCACTTAAGGCTTATTATTAAATAAATGTAGAGGTAGACATTTATCTAGACACAGGCTTACAGACTAGGATGGGTTGACTGGTTGGGACCTGTTTAATTCTAATCTTCTTGTATTTGAGATCATGGTTATGCATCTTTTGGCACATGCCTTTTAGCAAGAAATATGTCCTTGCAGGGGAAATACTGCAAAGGTGGTTATTTATCTTACAGTAACTGACAAAATGATGCAGCCCAGAGACTCTAGATTTTACATGATGTTATAGTTGTAGTGAATATTCCTTCTGGAACATTGAGGATTTCTTATTCCAGTAGAAAATTGATTTTACTGAAGTTGCTACATGCCATAAACAAAATTAAGTCTACTAGGATCACCTGGCTGGGGTTGTGTCTTGGGTAATCAAGCATGAGAAGGCATTAGAAGATGGAATCATCAGCAATCTCCTAGCAGTGAGTAAAAACCCTTGTCAGTTTCACTTTTAGTCAAGTAGCATGTGTACAAGATTTTAGGTTACAGTCCCACATATTAAGTAAGTAGATGCTTTCTGTCCTGGCCCCATTTTATGATACATGTATGTGAACTAGTACAGGTTCAATGCTGGTTGCTCAATTCGTTTCTAGGTAATATTACTATTTGTACAAGAGATCAAAGAAAAAACATGGAAGAAGTTTGTAAAAAGGGATGTGAAAACATAGTGTTTCCAAACACTTCAGCTGACCCATGGAAAGGACTAAAGCTTCTGTGTGACTGCAGTGATAGCACTATATGTAACAATTGTCTACCCATTTTGTCAGCAGCATGGATAACAAACACTTCATCACACATTTGAATATGATATATGCATTATATACATGTGGGATCATGCTATGCAGCAAATATCCTTAAGTCGTGGTAATTAACATTGATGGAAAGGATTTCCACTGATCACAATATAGCCCCCTGCTTCAGTTCCTCACTATCCCAGTCATCTGGAGTGATGTAAATACTCAAGCAAGCAGATTGGTACCAATAAAGCATGCATAATGTGAGACTCTATAACCACTTTTATAATCAAGCTTGCAAAATTGAAAAAAATATAACATACTGATATATCACCAAGGTAGGGTTTCTTTTGTTAAGATGTTTATATGCAAGTAAGACATTCCTTTGTTTTCTGACAATACATGTACTATATGACTTGTTAAAGAAATTAGTTTGACTACCACTATACTACCATAATATGTGTACAAAAATCCCTTATAATACTTTGTGGAAGAATTGATAACTGTAATTCTATTACCAGTTATAAACTATTGTGTCAAGTTGACACGGCCTGCTGGGCTTGTTGCAAAGACTGCTTGCAAAATATGATGATGCTATATTACATTTTGCTGAAACATTTCCACTAGAAAAGTTGTGTATAAGTAATGTTCTGTCAACAGTATCTCAAGCTGAAATGCCATTGCGTTTGCTGTCTTTGTTGACTACAGGAAGCAGTTTCTTGTAGTGTAAGAGTGTATAGGAAACCCATTAAGATATAGACATATACTGTAAATTCATTCATTTTCACCAGGACTTTATTTTGCAGATTTTAAAGAGAAAAGAATGTTTTCGCTTTAAATTCATGGTTGAAACAATTCGAAGGTACAGTAGCGAAACAGTGGAAAAGCATATTTGTAGTGTCATGGTTTTGATATTGCTGCAAAAACTGCCAAAAAAAAAACACCGCATACATTTTAAGATTTGCATTAATTAATTTACCATTATGGAGGATGAAAGTTACAGCGGCTTTTTGAACTTCGTGGAACATGTGCAAACAATCTAGTAACAAATAAAGGTAGGGGCATGACAGCATTCAAGGATATTATAGCTTTGTTTGCTTGTGTAAGTTAGATCGTCCAGCCCTACACTTATGGTTTTATATTTCTGCTTGCTGTCTTGTCCCTACTTTATTTTGACTAGAGTAGACCCCATAAAAGACTAGTAGGAAGTATAAGAATGCTGTGCTTTGTGTAATACTGATTTCTTAAGTATCAAAGACATGGTCATCTGATAAGGTCATGTTACTTGTTGAGCACCACAAGAAACCTTACCATCAGTAGACCGTTATATTTTTGAAAAATCAAGTGGATTTGGCATACCAGCTTCTCTATTGATGTGAATGGAATTTTCCTGAAAATTCCTATCCAATGACTAATTGGGGTTTTGTGTGCATCTGCTGGTAACTCCAAAGTGATGATCTTTATCATGCCAATACAATAGATGTCAGCAGATCTGTAAAGCTCAGTAACTGACTGTTCTAATGATAAAATGGTGACCAAGTCTACCAAAGGAGAAAAGGCCAGGCTAGTTTCATCAATTTTTTTCTCAACATTCGATCTCTGGCTTTCCAAAATTCAAAACTTCTGGAAGATTATTTTGCAGAGAAGGCCCTTACGTCCATCTTGAATAAGGATGGTCTGACATCAGATGATGACAGGAATGTTTGACTGTGTTAACTAGTAGTTTATTTTCTTAAGATTTCTTAGTTCTTGTTGTTTCTGAAATATATGAGAAGCAGTTGATGACATTGGCCTGGCCTGACGTCCAGATGCTGCAGCCTGAGAACTGCCATAGCTTGTGTGCATGCTGTTCTATACAGATCTCACCGAGCCTGAAGAGGATTATTTTTGTATGAGGACGGATGAATCATGTGTCTCGTGATAACACTCTGAATGCTGTACCTTTGCATTGTAAATGTTCTATGTCTAAGATGTATGTCCTTGCTTGTTTCCTCATGTTGTGTGAAAAAGGACCACTGACTGTTTGCTAATGCAAACAAATTGCTAGTGAGGTTTTATGAAAGAGCACTTCCTAAAGCTCTTTGGGTTAGCATGTATTTAGAAGCTGAGTATACCCATAAGCTCATTATATCTATGAATTAGAACTGATCTATGACAAGGTGCTAAAATGATCATGACTGAAAATAGTATTTGGGGAAAGAAAGTTGATTGCTCAAAACATGAAGACTTTTCTACATGTATTTGTAAGTACGTAATTCTATCACTTTTCAATAACAAATATTGTAAGTTGGCCCTTTGTGCTGCAATTGTCTGTCCTAACTTCATCTGTTTTCTTGCTTTTTGTAACTATGAATTTGCTTCTAGCGTACAGATATAGACCTAGCCCAGTAGGGACAACTTATGTTTTATGTAGCATAGCAGGCCTAACTATGTAGCCAGTCTGCAGCACATTATGGATGTATGAATGATGGTGCAGAACCATCCTATTAGTTCCAATAGACTACCCCGATTAAATGTAAGAAGACATTATGTTGTACTGTATAGACCATTCTGTTCACATGTGCAAACTTTTGCCCATATAGGATGCTTCATGCAAGTCTGCCACAAGGCAAGAGAATTATCAAATAAATTTATTCTAATAAGGTATGTTTGTTCCTTGTGGTCATTTTTCGCGAAAACAGTTGGTGGCATGTGTGGCAAAATTCGCGGCATTTCTTTCCTATGGCTGAACAACATGAAGTCATTGAAGTATCACCTTTGGTAAGAACACCATTGCTCTCAAGAAAAGTCAATTACATTGATTTCAGGATTTCTCTTTGAAAATAACGTACATAAAACTTGCATACATAAATTTGCATTTCAATCCACTTAATCTATACGTTCTATCTGTCCAAGTGTTTCCTGCCCAAATCAAAGTCTTCAAGTAGGAGAGCTATGGCTGATGACAAATGACCACGAAAACGCTGGAGTCATAATTTATACAGGATTTTAAATTGAGGGCAGAAAGGCTTGTCCTTGGTGCTGAACAGACAATCATTTGTGAATGCTGACTCTCATCTTGCTTCAAAAGGACGCCATTAATTGGGAAGACTTGATGTGACGTTTTCCGAAGATCTCATTTTATGCCCCAACGTGGGATTAAATTCCCGGTAATTTACTTATGGTATGTTGCTTCATTACGTCGAAGAATTTCCACTCATTGAATTACCTGTAGGTCTGTTAGTCTTGGAAGCCCCCGAGAAGGACTAAAAAGGGCAAAAGAAATGTTGTGATATTCTCTCTTCTTCGTTTGATGCGTTAGTGGAAAACGCGATGATTGAGATAAGGCGATGTTTTCATTACTTGCAGTCCTCTTATCTAAAGAGCCAGGATGTTATTTCCGCTGCGGTGGGTTCATATCCGTACCTGACAGACCGGGCCGGAAAAGAAGCTTTTCTGAAAAGTCATAAATGATCCTTCAGTCGATACATCAGATACTTTGTTTGGACAAGTCAATTTTCACACGCAGTTACCTTGACTGGCATGGTCTATCTCTCCATTTCGGTGTACCACCGACATAGGATGTATTTGATTTTCCGCCATTCTCTTCACTCGCCAAATTCGCTGGAGCATTGTATTGCCTTTCAGATTTTAACACGTCTATTCCATAATGTATTGAAGACCATGCACTTTTTGACAGGCTTGGGCTATCTTCGTACCACTGTATCGTGGTAGCTTCGAGAGGGAATAACAATTTGCTCAGAATACGTTCAGTTATATCATGATGTCCACCAATGTTGTTGATAGTAATTGTCGCTAACAAACTCGCCTGACTACCCTCAGTTCCTTCTTCACGACATCTTTTCTTCAATAGACGTAATCTTCTAAGCTATATAAAGTGTTGATCTGTCTTACTCTTGTATCTTGTTACTATGTCAATCAGAGATATAATGGAGTTTGGTCCCATAAAGCAGTAAGCTGTGGTAGGCTATGGAAATATCAAAAACCCTACTGTTCGTACTGGCATTAATAAGTGCCGCTAATAACAATGAAGAATGAGTCCATCATGTAACAACAGTACTTTGATAACGCTTTTTGTTGAAAATTGCTCCGTGATACACGTCCGCACCAGCTGTGTCTTTGGTTGTAATTTAGTCGACATCTGACAGGGGACACCCGTCAGATGTCCGCCAATTATAGGTTCAGTCGATGATTGTTGCTCCGGTGCGTACGTAATAACAAGCATCGAGGAGTCATTGATGTTGCCGCCCCTTTAATGAGCTATCAAGGATTAGATTTGTCGTGACTTATAAAGGTTATCTTCCGCCCACTGTAGACAATTAAGCAAATCAATCAAATTTAAGGTATCACGGCAGGTGACTAAACACATTCTATCGATATATACATCCCCAACATGTTCTATCAGACTTGTTAAATCTTCACACCATGACTCGAGCTCGGTTGCTACAATCAAAATAATTGAATTATAGATGTTGCACCTGTCGTCTGCAACAGAGACTACGCAGTACGCCAGCTCCTCTCTTTTACAAGCTGCATTTTTCAGTATCACTATTAAGACAAAACGTAGAATTGATTTGTCATTTGGTCACGTACAGATCGTACAACCAGACCTAACAGGCCGTATGAACTGCAAAAGGCATTTATGTTTTTGACGTTTTCAGCGTCTTGGGCCATTCTTCATGCCAATCTTGATATCGTAAGTCCTTACTGTTATTGTTCGACTGTTCAGGAAGGAAAACGATCATACAACGTTAATTAATTTGGCTACCTGTATTAGACATGTTGTTTGCCAGCATCCGCCATGTTTCCCTCATAGCTGGATAACCCCATTTTCATCTGTCTGCCTGATCTCATAATCTCTCGTTAGAACTACCATGGGGCTCGCGTATTACTGTGGTGTGTACTGTGAAAAACGAGTGGATTTGGTGATGGTACGACAATGAAGGCACGCAATTAGCTCTATAATGGACATTTACAGTATTTAGAAAATTGCAATTTCATTACTGATCACCATCCATCATCATTACCAACCTCGAACACAACTGAGGAGTTATCTTTTTCACATTAAATGATCATCATCTAATTCTATATCCACCAAAAAACGTTAACATATACCCCCGATCATATAAGGAAATATTCTTTTGTACTATAGTAGAGCAAACACTCTCGGAACCTAAATCTGAACTTTAACGATGGTTGATATACACGAAAAACAAGATCTAGGCTTGGGACAATATCTTTAGACAAATCCATGATAACGCCACCCACCTCTTTCATAATCTTCTCAGCCAATCACAAAAGCGGATGGTGTTGGTCTCCCATGGCGACAGACTATGTAATCCCGAAGCTACAGAGCGAGAGTGCCCGCAGTTCAGCCCCGAGATGCTATTTCTCGCCGTGGCTTAGAGAAGATAAAACAGAAACCTGTTAGCTTCTACAGCACTTGCTGTTCAGGTGAGCTCTCGGAGGACCCTGTACAGTTCAACAGTCCGCCATTAGCACATGCTTTCCCGGCTCCAGTACATCTCATCACAAGAGGAACCACTTCAACTCCAACGTTAGATTCTCCAGGTAATCTACTACTGTACTCCATTTTTAGACTTATGCTACGTTACCTTGAGAATTCATGCAAAAGCTAATATAAATACAGGGACAACATAGCTATATCTTATGAAAATTACCATGAAGATCCAATCAGAAAGCAAATAGGGAAAGGTAACAAGTTTCAGAACGACAGCTTGCCATAGCTATATTGGCTTCGCTAACGTCCGATGGAAATGAATGCAATCACTGCTGAAGGCAACCATTAGAACGGGGTTATGATCTGGGGCCGGTATGATGCAGCTGGTGCTGGGTTCGGCCTTAGATTGAAATGGGAGAGCTGAGATGTTGCAGGGAATTCGAAGTCATCTACATTCTCCCCATTAAAACTAATGCTAGCAGCGATTAAGACAGGATACCATTGATAGATATTACTGAACACATGGGCTTTCTGCTTAAGGCTTTATGGAATGTTTCGTTGATTCTTTTCTACAATTATGACTGATCATTAACATTTAGTACCTAGCATCATCACCCAGTATTTCTATTTCACAAGCTTCATAACAAAAGGCATACAGTATAGGCAGCATAATGATAAGGGGCAATTTGTATTGTGGTTTGCTGAATGTGGCCGCTTCCCTGTGGACAAGACGAACGTGCATGGCCTAGTTGTCATGTGTAGTAAAATGCCAATTTCTCTTTAAAAAATGCAACTAAAAGATCGCAATGTCTGGATATTTCTTACAAGAATAACTGCCTTCGATGTGAGTGGCTTTGTCTGACCACAACATAACTGACTTAGGGGCAGAATTGTGGATATTATTAATACAGACAATCAAATTCCCCACAGACAGCCTTTATAAAAAGGCAGCCCTTCTCCCATTACCCACAATGTCTTGTAATAAGGCAATTTTGCAAGCAACTTCCAGTGAGATTTTCTCAACCGATCAGGTGCCCCTTCGCCCTGCGTACCCCAGGACCAGACTCATTACTCTGGTAATAGATAGCACCGATTGCTGCGCCCTCCAAAGGACGGGAAACCCATTTTGGGACAAGATGTACCGTTGTTGAATTAAATCTAAGATTTCAACTGTTGTTGTTTTTCGTGCGTGCCTCTTACTTTTCTGTAGAAATTCTAGGCTGGATGTTCTGCGTTTGGTTGTGAATTGTCAGCCTTCTAAATTGTGCTGCGTAGCAAAAAAACAAATCGCGCGATCTGAGGCCAAGATCACTGTCAAAAACACGTCAGAGTTCATTGTTGATTGATATTTTAGAAAACATTACCACAAAAAAATATATCAAGGCAGGAATGTTTGTTTACGTCCCCCTAGGCCTCTTTAAGGGTATATTTTCTTCACGCTGTGACGTGTTATTGAATGATTTGTGATGCTATACCACTTGTTGGACAGGTATGAAGTGCGTCTCCTACCTGTGTGTATACAGGTAGTTTATGTACGTATATGTGCTGTAGCAGGTATAAAACAAAGGCCCAATGGACGGCAAAATGTTGTCAGTGATCGACGGACGCAGTTGGGCGCTAGAATATGTCAGAGGGAATTACCTGTTTCAACAACGTTGATTTATGTCATCCATAGCAATGGCCACGAGTCATGTAGGATGAACACTGCCAGACAAAAAGCATGTCGTGTTTTGTCTGTGGAGGTGTTCACCATGCAGGAAACCAGTTTGGCTCATGAATCAACATGGTAAATAATGAAGACATGATGTATTGATTGTATTCATCAAAGTCTATACCTCAGAGCGGTATGTCTAAATGGCAGGAGCAGTATGCCTCGCTGATCATTCATAACATAACAAGTATTCTTCCTTGCTGATCCCCTTAACGTAGACATATAGAAAATGCTCTTTACCATCTCCTATGGGATCGTGGTGTAAAATCTGTGTCTGCTACTCAGACGTAATGAGAGCCGATTTCTGTCTGGTGAAATGGAATTTGAACTATCCGATTCGACATTTACGACCTGATTTGCATTTTGGGCAATTACCATTCAAGTGGAGCGACCTTAATGTCAGTATTCTGAACTTATCAGACTGCAGAGTGGAAGGTGTTTCAGATGTCTATCAAAGGAACCTCGTGATGGGGTCACATATGTCACGAGTGGCAACTTCATTTCCTCGTGTGTTTTGATACATTTCGAATTCGTCGGGACGTCCGCCGAGCACCATGCTCTTAGTTGTTCCAGTGGTAAAAAGCGGCCTGATGTTCGGATGAAAACAAAGGAAATGTGACCATCTTAATGCAACTATATTTGATGCAGGTTATACAGCATAAGGACCATACATTATTTTGGATTCTAACCCGACAACGCAAACACACTAATGCAAATGTCGCCCACCTTAGTTCCCACAATTCATCAGCACCATGGACAGCCTGAACCCTTTTCTTACTTTATTTAGATTAAAAAAAATATATTGATGTCAAATTATCAATATCAGATTATATAAACTACTTCATGTTTTTGGTGTAGTAAATTCTATCAGGACAAACCTGGTATTCACGCATCCATTGCGTGACAGTTGGGTTAAATATATATATAGGCATGAAAGTCTTCTCTGCGTTTCCCTGCAGAGCATCCTGTTTCCCGTGGCTGCCGGTGGATTTGATTAGGACCGTTTGTAACGGCATATGTACTTGCCTACAGGGACGAGTGATACCTTAATTAATATTGATTGCGACACTTATTTCTACTCTGTGGGAACAAACTACGTTATCAGCAAACATTAACGGTAATGCCCTCAGACCAGGAACTATTGATTCAAGAAGATTGTTTAGAAAATCAACCGTTTACGTCTCTGTTGTTTCTTTCACCGTTCGTGTGCAAAACATTAGTCTAACATCCTGAAATTCGCGCCCCAGATCGTTCGTCCTTCCGTCTTCACAGATCCGGATTCTAGGCTCTCTTGAGGTCACTTAAAGGCATAAAGTTTCACTTTGTGACATTAAGTTTCTACTCCTTTACGTATTAGCGAGAGTCCGAGAGTCAAACGAAGAGACAGATATGTAATCAGCTAGCCGAAAAAAGTATTAATCAGGAAATCCTTCCCTCTTGAAGCGGTATAGATAATTGGGACAAGCTTAGGGATTGGCGTGCTGGCCTGAGATGCCTATAGACCCTAAAGATAACACAAATTGAGTGATGCATACATGATTTCAGTCGCATTATTCAGTTAACGATAAGAGGATGGAACTAAGTAAGGTAAGGTAAGATTAGACATACTGACATGGGATGCTGATAGACGTATCAATACAACGTGGGTCGCATAAAAAAGAATCAAGCTACAACATGTCTTGATAAAACTATTGCCATGAATCAAACACAATACTAATACTACCCCGTCTTTCATGGCAAAGCCAAATTAATCATTTTTAATTATAATCATTCAGAAAAATTCTCGCTGGTATTTTTTATCTCAACCGCAAGCCAGTGTCATGGCATGGAAACATTGTATGTAATTTGAAGAACACGTCAACAAAGTGTGGAGGACAGAACGCTAATAAGGTTGTGCGGAAGGATTAAAGTTAAGATAGTCACGCATGTTTCGTGCTATCTTCAAAAAGAGGAAGCCCTGCAGTCCTTTTACGTACCTGCGATCAGCCGTGCTTTACTAACGAATCCTACCCTATACCCTCTAGTGCAGCCTGGAGTCTGAAACTTTGTTCATGTTAATGTTCCGCGGTATATCTTGGTTTCAGATTACAGCAAAACGGAACTGCACCTGTCAACTTAAGTGCATCTAAGAAGGATTAACCGCTACAGACTGACTCCCTGGGAGTGATCTCCGATGGAGAATCGAATTGATATTGACTGAGAAGTCACCTTGTCTTAAGTACATGAGGATTTGTCGTAAGGGCTCGGCTCTTGTAAAGGTCGTTTCACTTAAGGAGCACTTTGATGAAGCATACAGCTGTGGAGCATACAATATCCATGTATAGACTCTGTTGCACAGAAACTTCTGACGGGTGTGAACATTTTAGACGAAAGCCAAATAAATCCAAACGGGAAATAGCTAGATAACATATTCTTGAAACATGGTTGTAGTAATATAGGTACATATACGTTCTCAATTAACCTTGTGTAGCTCTTCCTCTCTTGCTTCTTTCAACCAAAGACTGATTGACGGGAATCCGCCATCAGACAAACAAAGGCAACGCAAGTGCATTTTACACAGAGCTTCCGCCATCTAACTCTAAGCGTTCTGATTTCAAAAGAACCAAACATGTTCTTCCTTTTTATACAAATAGCATCCTTTTTTCTTTCACCTTCTCTGCTTGGAGACACACAGGAATAGAGTGGTAAAAGTACAGCACTTAAGGAAAATTTTGAGGAGGCAGAGAGATCTGCACTTGTTTCAAACCAGATGCAGGCTTTGAATCGCTGAGATTTTCCCCAGGGGAAAATTATTTAATATATACATACATTTACTACTGTATTTACGACAACTATTATTACACCCTGCATCAATTCACCAGGCACTACTCAGTCGGTAAGAAGTATATACCTGTCCGTTACAGTTTGATGCGCTGCCTAGGTTTTAGCTGTACCTCCCTCTGGGCTGTATGCTTCAACCATATTTCATTTCGTACGGAGGAGTCCTTTTACAAGTATTCGCCATATGTCGGAGCCATTAGTAGTCTCGAAAGAGCCTTCTCTCGAAAAGCCTGTGTTGTGATATATACATTTCTAGGAGATGCCTTCAGGTCCAGTAGAGCATAGGTCACATTCCTTGCAACTATCTCCCTTCCCATATGTACTCCTAAATGCTGACAGACTACGGCGATGCAATTTACGCCTTTTGAAGCAAGCATTTCCAAGTTATATGAAAGGTCATGTGTGCACCTCGGTTACATTTATATGAGCACAGTCTTTCTTATCGCATTTCCCCGCGCCTCCGTACGCCTGCATCCGTCGGTTGCTGTATCCTCTATAGTGACATTACGTGAACAATTAATTCTTCGGCTGAATATTACAATGTTAAACTCTCAATAGTTTCTGCGATGATGATGGGCTCCATTGTAGCATGTCCTTGATTAGCCGAGGTAAGGAAGAGCGTCCATACCAACGCGCTTAGTGTTTATTTGATTGTTTGATCTTCTAAACCGCACATCGGTGATACTGTCTACCATGTATGTCACTGACTCTTTCATCTGATGCACCGTAGGCCGAAACGAGCTCGATGCTGAGCTAAGGGCAGAACTAACACCATCTATGACGAATTTGCCCATGTAGAACGTTTGTCTTCTACGCACATCAGCCATTTAAGCGAGCGTGGGCGCCGTATTTTTTATACTCCAGGGGGACAAACTGTGGGCGTCAGTTGTCTAGCTAGGTACTGCATTACAAGAATCACATGTTTTGCTTTCGCAACCACCAAATATATCTCCCATCCACTCATGACGGCGAACTCATGACGGCGAGCCGTGATACTAGTAATCCTGTTCCTTACGTCCTCGCATTTTGCCTTGATGAAATGTATTCCCTGCAGCCGCAGAAGTAGGTAACGAGTATGATGATTGAATGGGAGAAAACAGATCCCGGGAATATATCTATGCCTACAAAAGCCAAAGCCATTCGACTCATATGCATCTCTGTCCACCATTTCAGAGCTGAATATTTGCAAGAAGAGGAGGGGAAGCTTGCAACATGGTGAATTGCAGCCTCTCAACACAAACAGTTCCGTATCCGGGGTTCCTACCTACATCTGGAGTGGACAACGAACTGCTGACTGACAGTGGCCTGTCTCTGAGTACTGTGTCATGGGCTAACATTACAGAGATAACCGGCAGGAAGGAAGACACCCCAAAATACGGCCTGCTGGTGGTACTGGTACTGATCTCATTAGCCACTGTAGTGGGGAATGTGATGGTGGTAGTGGCTTTGGTGCGGGAGAAAATGCTGCGGACAGTATATAACTACTTCATCCTGAATCTCGCCTTGGCTGACCTGTGTGTGGGGCTGGTCGTCATGCCACTTTTCGCCACTTACGTCACACTGGGCAAGTGGCCGTTCGGATCCGCGATGTGTGTCCTCTGGGTGCTGATGGATTTTGGTTGCTGTCAGGTCTCCATCTTCACGCTCCTCCTCATAGCAACGGATAGATACTGCAGCATCCGGTGGCCCACAACGTACGTAGCCCGACGGACTGCTCAACGTACTATCCCGGCCGTCGTCCTCACATGGGTGGTGGCTGCTACAATCTGGGCGCCAGGCGTCGCGAGCTCCTTAGTCAGTGACGCCGAGCAGTGCGTGCTGTTACCGTCAGCCAATATTGCCTTTACGGTGACTTCAGCAATGCTGTCGTATCACCTACCTGTGGTGTCTATCATCGCGCTTTACAGTCGGATGACAGTCTTGCTGATCCGGAAGATGAAAACTAAGCATGCAAAGCGTAAGATAGTGCCCTTGGACATGCAGAACAGTACAAGCAAGGTAAGTGGTCAAGCTGAGAACCTGCCGGGAACGTCCGATCCCAGTCGCTCAAGGTCTCATCGGATAAATCCTCAAGGTGTTCTGAGGAAAACTGTTTCATTTTCATTAGAACAGAAATGTACGAATGCTCCTGTTATGGAAGATTCGTCTGTAGGCGATCCTGACATCGATATGGACACTTCTTCCGTGTTGGACACGTATTTGAAAGACCTGAAGCGCCCGCCAGGGGTGTCATCAGCCACCACAA